>NC_139555.1:52967537-53217248 GCF_965112155.1 Podarcis liolepis | reverse complement strand
TCCATGTCACGAAGTGTTTTTAAAACATATTTGTGTTGGCAATAAAAAACACTTGCTGGCCTTCAGCTGCTCTTTCCTTGGCGTTTCCCCCCTAAATAGATCAACATGCCACTGACATGCACAAAACAGGGCAATCAACTGATAGCAAATATATCTCCTTCCATTGAAGTCTCCTTGGAGAGCCAATTGTTTTTATATTGTGAAGAGCTTCCCACTCCTGTAGAGATCATGGCTATTCTACCCCACCCCCCACTTTGGATGAGAGAAGACTGAAGACTCAATATCTACCTCTCTGCAATTTAGAAACAACATTGTTTCTCTGCTGCAGGGTGTCGCTTTTCAGAGGCAGAAGAGATTTCCAGTTACAGTGGTACCTTGGGTTAAGTACTTAATTCGTTCCGGAGGTCCGTTCTTAACCTGAAACTGTTCTTAACCTGAAGCACCACTTTAGCTAATGGGGCCTCCTGCTGCTGCCGTGCTGCCGGAGCCCAATTTCTGTTCTTATCCTGAAGCAAAGTTCTTAACCTGAAGCACTATTTCTGGCTTAGCGGAGTGTGTAACCTGAAGCATATGTAACCTGAAGCGTCTGTAACCCGAGGTACCACTGTATTGGCTTCCATTAGGGGAACATTCATTGATCCCCACAGACTACAGGCAAAATAACTAGTTTAAGAATGAGCTGTCACTCTGCAGCTGTAGAACCATAGCCTTTCCCAAAGAAGGTCTGGTTCCTAGGCAAGTTCTAGAACTCAGGAGTTGTGAACCTCCAGCTTACAGGCTTAATTAGGCCCACCAGTCCTCTTCATCTGGCCCACAGGGTCATTTTTTTGGCCAGACCAGGCCCACCTACACTACAGCCAACATTATCTATAGGGTCAGGTGTGGGGCAGCCATAGACATGGCTCAGCCAAAAGGGCTTTTCAATATCTGACAATCAGCTGGTTGCTGGTTCTTGCAAAGCATCCCACAAGGGCCCTGCAATGGGCTCTTGTGCGAGGGGTTCCAAAGACACAACAGTCCACTGTTTGCCAGGTCTTGAGAATCCCCTTGTAAGGATGTCTGCAAGAGCTCTGCAATGGGGTTTTTTGCCCCAGCCACCTCTGGACTACACCAGTTATAGGGGCATGGTCCTATCCACTAAGGCAGGAGCAGGGAAATTTTTCAGCCTGACGTGGAATTCTCTCAGGAGTCACATTCTGGAAGTGGCCATTCTTGCATTACCACATCACATATTCCTAATACTCTAATCAGATACACATTCCTAATATACACCCTTCCCACCATTCACACTCACACAAAATCAGGCAACATTAGTGACTGAGATTTTCACGGGGTTCAAGTGGGATAAAGTAAGTATTTAAGCCCACTTTGCGTTTCTATCTGAATTTTCACTTGCATGGATGAACAGGGGATACTAAACACACACACACACACACACACACACACACACACACACAGCATTTATAAACAGTTTTTCCTCACTCGTGGCTGCAGACTTCAGCTGACTGACTTCTGTCCCAAATGCTTTTCTAGTTCCCATGACTCTTTATTTCTAACACTGCTTGGCAGGCTCTCAGCCACAGAGCATCTGCTTTGCAGAAGGTGCCAGGTCCAATGCCCGTCACTGGAAAATATTCGCCTGAAATCCTAGAGAATCACTGTGCCAAGCTAGAACCCTGAGCTAGGCAGACCAATGCCTTGATTTGGTATAAGGCAGCTCCCTATGTTCCTACAAATTCTATTGATGCCCAGTATTTACTGCAACACTCCACAGCACAAACTTGGCAGCTTGTCCTTCGTGGTTGCTTGAATTTCTTCTAAAAACTACTGCTGTGGTACTCTGCTTTCAGGAGAGCCCTTATTCACTCATTTGGCAGCACACTGTTTCTCTCCAAGGGTACACTGGATCCTACTCCTGGCATCAGCAGGAAAGGCTCCCCACCTCCCTGAGGACATGAGCCACCCGGGAGGAAGGGCTACACACAGATGGTTCCAGGCTCCACCCCCAGCACCTCCACCTCCACCTGAAACCCTGGAATGCTGCTGCCAGGCTTGTGAGCTAGATGGATCCTTAGGCAGTTTCCTCTGTGTTCCAGCCATGCTGTAGGGCTGAGTATTCTTTGAATGGGAGACCGCAGGATGCTTATGGCATTCTTGTGCTCTCTGTCTGAGTTACAGTTAGATAAGAAGTGCAGGGTGGAAACAAGCAAAAGCGGGAAGCAAAGCCGCCAAAAGAACCCAGCACCTTCGTTCAATCAGAAGATTAATCAATTAATCAATAGATTCTAGGGAACAGTAATTAAAACCCATTCACCGATAACATGCTGCCCCTTAGACCCCTTGGCAAATTTCATTACGAAATTTGAGTGAATTTGAGGAGTTGATAAGGAATTGAATAGTTGCAGCTCGTATGCTGCTGGCGCAAAAAGAAAGAGTAAAAGAATGGTTGTCAACATTTTGGAAGGTAGCTGTGGTGCATAAGCTTACAGAGTCAGCAAGATTGAGAGATGGAAAACAAGAGAGAGAAAATGTAAAAAAAATTAATGGGTTCCTTGAACTGAATTCCTGAACAATAGATACAATACAAACATTGATAGGTATAATAGTTTTTCTATGTGATAGTTTATAAATTTATAATTTTGGAATTTATCATATTGTTTGTATTTATAGTTGTTTGACATAGATAGATGTATTTGGATATATGCGTACATGCATTTGCATGTATTTTATTTCCCAAATCAAATAAAATCACGCACACACACACAAACAGACAGACAGACAAACAAACAAACAAACAAACGGATTGGATCCCCAAAACAAGACGGACTCCTGCAGATCCTTCCAAGCTGCTTCCAAGTCAGTTCAGCCACTTCTCGCTCAAAACCTCCCACTCACAACCTGACATCCTCACAATTTAAACTTCAGAAATGCAACACTGTTTACCTTCCCTTCACTTAGCTGAAGGTGAGGGAAATCCCTATGCACAGTCTCACGTTACACTGAACACAGGTGCAAGCTGTCTCTACGCACATACAAGTGTTGGTGTGAGTGTACAGCTTAACTGTTGTGTACACAGACTGTACAATCATTGAACACTACGTGTAAATGATAGTATGAGTGTGCAGTTCATTTGTTTGTGTACACTGGTACACAGATTGTGCATGCATTGAATGTGAACCAGTGAATATCCCTACAGTATCCAATGATGATAAGAAAGTGCTCTAAGTGGCACATAAGCAGAATGAAAGGGATACCCACTCCCCCTTCCATCAGAGCTTCTTTTGAAATCCTGAGCATCCTGAAGCACTTTACAAATCATTCAGTATCATGTGGTAATGCAGCGGTTGCAGAAACAGAGGGCATTCTCTGCTCTCCTGTTACTCATAGTTTGAAATGTGGACATGGACACATTTCTGACAGGTTTTTTTTTTAATCACAAAAATTCCTACAGTATTATTATTTTTTTAATCACAGTGCTCTGCACTAAACTGGGCGTCCAGATGGTCGTTTTTTGGAGACAATGTAAAACACCTTTTAGTCTCTTTTTAGTGCGAGAGAAAACCCAGCAAGAATCAGAATAGGCTTGAATGCCTTCTCATCTCTGACAGCTGATTGCTGGGTGACCTTGTTCAGTGACTCAGTGTCACAATTCTCTGTGGTGAAAAGTGGAGAACACAGGATTTATTTGCCTTTTAAGTACACACATAGCCACTCTCTGTAGATTTCGGGAGCACTCCTATCTATCCCAGATGTAAGAAAGCATCTATAATACATACATTACCTCATTAAGCTTGTGCTAATGAGTGAGGAAAACCAATTTCCCTTTTGTTTCAATCCCACATGCTAATGCTGCTGGTATTTGCTCAGAATGGCCAAGATTTATCCCAGAGCTGGCTCTCAAATCCACAGATCCTTTATCTATATCCTGTTGCCAACCTTTTCAGAAACTATGAGCAGAAGCCTGTGGAATACTTCTAATGCACACAACTTTGATTTCATAATGTGTCGAACAATGTAGCCTAGTTAACTACACCAATTTTAAGACCTGGAATGCGCTACTAAACTATCCTTATTCAGAATTCTTGAACTTTTGCACACTCTATATTCTGTTAGTATAAGCCTTCATAATATTTCTTGGTTCAAACAACCATCGTTTAAATAGTTCTTGTAAACCGCTTAGAGATTTTACTACAATCAATCAGGATGTAAATTTTGTCAGGCGCACCACGTAAATAAATGTAACATGTAAGATGTGGTCTATTGAATCAAAACTCATGATTTCTTCACATGTTTACAGCTCTGTGAAAGGCTGGTCATTTCAACACCAGTTGCTTACCAAACCACACATTACCACTGGGTCCCTTTCTAAAATGTGAACAACACCCCCCTGCCACCACAAAGCTTCAAAGCTTCTAGCTCAATGGAAACAGTCAAAAGCCAACAGGGATCATTATTATTAACAGCAGCAACTCTGGAAAAGTAAACCTGGAATGCTTTCTCTAATCAATACTCCCATACCTGTGAGCAGTGCTTTGTGTTTTTTTTGGGGGGGGGGGTATGCACGGGTAGGCATACCCCTAAACATTTTGTGAATCCTTGTACTTTTGTCCATTTACTGTGTTTATTTGAACTATAAAATGATGACTTTATTGAGTCAAATGAGAGTACAGTGGTACCTCAGGTTAAGTACTTAATTTGTTCCGGAGGTCTGTACTTAACCTGAAATTGTTCTTAACCTGAAGCACCACTTTAGCTAATGGGGCCTCCTGCTGCCGCTGTGCCGCCAGAGCCCGATTTCTGTTCTCATCCTGAAGCAAAGTTCTTAACCTGAAGCACTATTTCTGGGCTGGCGGAGTCTGTAACCTGAAGCGTCTGTAACCTGAAGCGTATGTAACCCGAGGTACCACTGTACCCCTAAACATTTTTTTTAAGAAAAAAAGCACTGCCTGTGTGTAAATTGATTGTCAATTAATTCTATAAAGACAAGAGGGGGAAGGATAAACTATGGGCAGCCCCTTCTGAATCTGGAGTTATATCACTTGAATATATTAGATAATGATTAAATTTTGAATGACTGATCATTCTGTTAAATTACAGTGTGTTGTAAAATCTACATGTAGTGCAGTCCTGTGCATGTTTACTCAGTCGCACTTAATCCAGTGGGGTTTACTCCATTTTAAATATATTTAAAATGATAGGCTTAGGTTGATCCAGGATAAGATCTGCTATGTGAAATTATCATGCAATGGCTAGAGTGATCCTTTGATAAAAAAGTAGCACCAAATCATATTTTCCATATTCTGCTATACTTTGCTTTTGAAATTGTTTTTGCGGGTCTTTGGACGGCAATAAAAAGAATGTGTGTGTGTTTTCCTTTTATGGAGTTTGGACAGTTTTATGATCTCAACTAGGTTGTTCTGATTATGCCAGCACGCCCTGGCATAGTTTGGCCATTGGTTGATTGTTCTAGGTGAACCAGTCCTACCTGAAGAATCCCTTTTAAAAGTCTAACCAAGGCAATCTAGCAAAGAATAATATTCCAAATGTGTCTAAGATGTTGAAAATGTGTGGAAAACAAGCGAGGTCCCAACCAAAGAAGAATGGCAACTTAAGTTGACAGAATATGTGCAGCTTGCAGACTTAACAAATAGAGTAAGAGAACAAGAAGAATATACATTTAGAGAAGATTGGAAAACGTTCATTGAATATATGGGAAATAGCTGTGTACAGTGAAAATGCTGGAAGCATTAAGAAAATTCAACAGTGTAAATACGGTAAGTTTGGATGGATGTAATAATGGAATATTGAATAGTATAGCTTTTGTAAAATATGCAGGGATTTATGATATGTAAAATGAACCACGGGAAGAGAAGAAGGGAAGTCACTGATATCTTAAGGATGTGAAAACGAGTACTTTAAATTGTAAAACAGAAAATTTAATAAAAATTATCTATCTCTCTCTATCTCTATATATATGATGTTGAAAAGGTGAATGCCTTCAAATCTGCTATTGGTACTTGTCTATTCAAGAGAAAGCTGATGTGATGCCCTCCAGATTACACCTTTCACCATCCTTGTCCATTGGACATGCTGGCTTGGTGTGATGAGCGCTGGAGGGCTACAGGTTCCTCACCAACACCCTGACTTCTTTGAGATACCCGAGGAAGAGGAACTTGTCAGTAAAACCCAAATGATATTGCTGGTAAAACATTTCATCAAATTTTTTTATTAGAATTGTATCCATCATACTGTCCATAAGTGGAAGGAAGCTTGTTTGTATTGTTGTGGGGCTTTCAGCCTACAGGCTAATGCACTGACCACAGACAGCAGTGGCTTAAACAAAGGAAGAGAAATCATATAGGTCAGTCTGTGACCTACAAAATATATGAAGTAGTTCAAAAGCTCAGCCTTTGTACTGTGTGCACAGATTATCCTTGGCTCAGTAGCACCACTAAGAAGCCTTCCGCAGTTATTGGTTATTTTCTACACAGGCATACCACCAAAATGCCTGTTAAATAAACACTTCACTTACAAAGGAGATTAGAAAACTCATATTTTTCAGCTATGGATTCCGAAGAAGCTCATTCTATGTCCATTACCCTAATATTTTTAGACCTATCTTAGCTGGCAGTTAACTGTACTTAGTGCATGAAGCTTCCCGGGGAAAGTGGCTTTGCTTTGAGATTATAAAATAAAGAAATCACAAGGAGTCTGACAAATTTATCTGGGCGGTCATGCAAGATCAGCTGCTGATTTCAGAATGAGAGTAAGGGGGCTGGGAGCAGGCTTAGTGGTATTCAGTATTTAAAAAGAGAGACTGGGTGGCTGGTTTGGGGGAGAAGCAATCTACCAGGACAAATTTCTCTGGGTAATTATTGCCACAATTACTGCGACACATCACCATCTCATCACTTTCCTCAATGCACAATGCAGTAAACAAATCAATAAAAGCAGCACAACAATCAATTCCTTGAATATTAATTAAAAATAATAAACACAGGCAGAAAATAAATCAGTTATGGCAGACTAGAAAAAGTCTGCAGCCATACCACTAATAAAATTCTGGCCCAAACTGAAGGGTAGAAATGAATTTGTAAGCATACTGGTGACTTGGAATGCCTAACAACCAACCAACCAACCTGTGTTGTGAATTTGCATCAATAGATCACAGTAGTAGCTAAGAGCCGATCTCAGATAAATATGTGTAAAATAATACTTATGAAATCTATAACCATGCATATAATTATTCCTAAGGAAATCTGCAGAAAATAATTAAGGCTTACATGTAAAAAACATTATTATGTCCACTTTAAAGAAATAGGTTGTCTTAGACATGTCTACTGAAAATTAAGTTCCACTGAACTGAGTGGAGCATAAGCATAAGTAAGTGGGCCTCTCGCCTTCCATTTTGCTCAACTATGTAATAATAATAATAATTTATTATTTATTACTGTGTTTATTACTTATACCCCGCTTATCTGACCGGGTCTCCCCATCCACTCTTTGTGAATCCCAACAGAATATTAAAAACACGATAAAACATCAAACATTAAAAACTTCCTTAAACAGGGCTTCCTTCAGGTGTCTTCTCAAAGTCAGATAGTTGTTTATTTCCTTGACATCTGGCGGGAGGGCATTCCACAGGGCTGGTGCCACTATTGAGAAGGCCCTCTGCCTAGTTCCCTGTAATCTCACTTCTCGCAGTGAGGGAACCGCCAGAAGGCCCTCGGAGCTGGACCTCAGTGTCCAGGCAGAACAATGGGGCTGGAGATGCTCCTTCAGGTATAGTTGCAACACCCTGTGGCGCCCCCTAGGCTCAGCGCCTATTATGGTGGAACCAGTTGCACTGCCCCAAATCCACTTCTACCCATAAGAAAGAAGTCCCAGTATCACATAGACTTCCAAAGTTACAATACCAGTTCTGTGCTTTAGTGAAGATGATTGGTGGTGCTGTGTCATCTTCAGAATCTGACGGTCACATAAATGTCAACTTGATATAGTAATCTGTTCCACTTTTTCTTTTTTTAAAAAAATGCATGCTCCTTAGAGAGGTCACTTGCAAACTGCAAACAGGAAAACACAAGAGGATCAAGAAGTACACATATTAGCATAACATTTGCAAATGCCAATTTCTGTGTATAGATGCAAGTTTAGAAATAACTGCAATAATTCAAATCAAAATACAATATGTCTCATTACTGCAGGTAAAACTGCGACCAGACGGGCCAGGATCCGTAAAGTAGGACACAGGACCACCTATCCTCCTGCACAACATGGCGGATATTAAGTGAAAACAATAATGCTGCTGTTGGATTTTCTCAGGCAAGAACCACAGAGAGAGTAAGCAAAACCCACACATTTTTGATAAGGTATTTTTAGTGCTAATTGACAAAATAGCTGAACAGTCTCTCTTTCTCCACAGGGAACATGGAAAATTATAGCTTGCATTTGTAAGCCACATAGTTTGGTTTCAAAGAAATTAAACATTCAGAGAAGCACTCTCTCCCCCCAACCCGTCTCTATATATAGTTATGAAGGTTGCACACCACCATCAATTTCTGCAGAGCAGTAGCAAGATTCCAGGGGGGTTCTAGATGCTCACCCAGGTTTGTGTTTCTGTTGGGAAAAGTAGAGGCTAGTGTCTTTAAGAAAAAATGGTTTATTTTACACATATTTACACCCAAAGTAAATGGAGAGGGTGCAGAACATTATGCCCTCATTGCTTCCTCAAGCAACAGTCATGGCTCCTGGTTTTTAGGCACCTCCAGCAGGTGCCAATATGGTTCTGCCTCCTTCCTCCTTCTTTTTCCCAGAACACCTTTACATTTCAAAAAGGACATTTTTTCCTGTGACATCATGCCCTCCACCACCTTAGCAACTTGCCAATTCTCCTGTCTCTGGCTTGCTTAAGCTAACTCTGGCACAGTTATACAGTGTTTCAAGCTCGTGTCCAATGCAGGGCAAGAACCACATCTTAGCAGCAGGTCCACTGGCATCACTTGCTGGGATCAAGGTCTCATTTGCACTATGCATTTAAAATTGTAAATGATTGGCTTTTTAATAAATAAAGGGTGGGTTCATTCTATGATAGAATTCTTACTGCAACCAAAGGATGCAATCTGGTATTTTCTCCTTAAGTTGCAAGAAGTTCTAAGAAGTGTAAATGAGCCTGTATCCTATAAGGGGACAGTTGTCAGAAGGCTTGTTGTGCTCCAGTGGGAGCTTTGTGCAGTGATCAGAAATAGTTGCTGTCATGGTGTCCACTAGTGAATGCAAAGCAGAGATATAAGCACCTCCATTTGCGCTTCATGGGATGATATTGCACTGCATAGTGATGTATGGAAGTGAGAGCTGGACCATAAAGAAGGCTGATCGCCGAAGAATTGATGCTTTTGAATTATGGTGCTGGAGGAGACTCTTGAGAGTCCCATGGACTGCTGCAAGAAGAACAAACCGATCCATTCTTAAGGAAATCAGCCCTGAGTGCTCACTGGAAGGACAAATCGTGAAGCTGAGGCTCCAATAATTTGGCTACCTCATGAGAAGAGAAGACTCCTTGGAAAAGACCCTGATGTTGGGAAAGATGGATGGCACAAGGAGAAGGGGACGACAGAGGACGAGATGGTTGGATAGTGTCTTTGAAGCTACAAACATGAGTCTGACCAAACTGCGGGAGGCAGTGGAAGACAGAAGTGCCTGGCGTGCTCTGGTCCATGGGGTCACAAAGAGTCGGACACGACTAAACGACTAAACAGCAACAACAACAAATTTGCGCTGCATGTGACTTGGGTAGACACTGATATTGTTGGTGTCACTGCTGAAGAACTGCTTGTTTTGTATATGCAGTACCATAATAATCACTTTCATGCTAGAAACTCTGCAAGCCACAAGTAAATCACGGACACCATTTGCATACAAGTGGTTTAATGATGGCATAACAAGAAGGATTTAGTTTTGCCCACATGGGGAGAGGTGGCTGGCAGATAAAGCAGAGGAAACACTGAGTGACTTACCAAGAAGAAACCAGTGGAATGCTAAGTGATAGATGGTCGTTATCCACATCTGTTAAGATTTTCCTCCACAACCACCAGTGCTATATACACTCTGATTCATCAACGGCAGAATGTGTGTCAACAGTAGCATTAGATTGCTCATCAATATTCCCTGTTCCACTGAAATGAGAGTGAAATTCATAGCAGCCTCTGGGAATTGATGTGTGTGTGTGTGTTTGTAGCTAGTCCTGTTTTTATTAACTACCAGCTTTAATGTGTTGAGATAGGATGCCTTCTAAAAGCCATGTTCATAGCCAATCAGCTCCACCTTATCAGGTAAAGCAAGTAGATCAGGCCAGCACAAGTTGACCCACCAAGCTAAATGCAGACCAGCACCCATGTTATATGGCCTGCCATGATTGTGACAGTGCCTTCTGACTACAGTTCTCGGCAGCAAAAACTGGAGGCGCACTGAGTCCCTGGTGGGCTGGCATTTTGGGCTGGTGGGTCATAATTTGTGCAGCCATGGATGATATGTGCACCTGGCAGGAAGCATCTCTGAGCATTCCTTTACAAAAGATCTCTCTCCACCCCATGATCACTGTGTTTGATAGTCAGACATAGGTGAGAGCACTTTTTACAAGAGATGTACATGCCATGGGTACAGTGTCCATAGCAAGTACCACAAAAAAGACCCTGATGTACTTGGGGTGCATTTATTGGCTTAGGCTGCCATCTGTAAGCCCTGCTTAATTCAATGAGGCTTCCTTCTAATTGAGCTGCTAGTCATTATTTATCTTCTGCTTTACAGGAGGCAAAGGGTAGAAATCAACATAGCGCCAAGTGGGAGGTGTGTATGGAGAAAGAGGTCCACTCAGGCATCAACATTTGCCCAAATTACAAACTTAAAAACTGGTACCAAAATGGTTCTTCTTAACATGCTAGCAAAGCATGCAGCTAGGAAGTGGTTGATACATCGCCAGTGAACTACACTCCTACGGAAATGTACAGAATATATTTGGAGCCCTGTTTAGGCACCTGAGAGAAAAGGCATGTAGGGATAGATACAGGCAAGTTTAAGTCCTGCACATCATCTCCACTCCCAAACTTTGTGTGTGTTTGGTGTGAAGTTGTGAAGGGAGCTTGTAAGCCTTTTAGCCTTCAGGGTTCCTGCTAACCAGCCCCTTACAGACCTTTGCTCTAAACATGCAAAGGTCAGGGGTAGAGTGGGCATGTCCAGTGCTCAGAGACATTGCCAGCAAAGTCAACCCATGTTTTCCCCACCCGCTTAACACACTTTTGGCCTCACATATCGCGGCTGAACACCTGAAGAGAGCTTTAATGTAAGGGGGAATTTGATTCACTAATTTCCTTCCAGTTATTTGGCATTTATACCAATTTCAGTGGTAGAAATATGAGGCCCACATATGCATTTATAAACCAATTTGTGAAATTGTAATGTTATCCAGAATACATTATCATGAAATACAGTAAAGTGATGGGTTGTGGAAGCATAAATTTGACCATTGCTCTGGGCTTGAATTTGTTAGTAATATTACATATATTTTCCTGACATGAGTACCATAAGCTTAGTCATCTCTTGTAGCAATGAAAGAAAAAAACCATCCTCTTCCCTGCTGGATTACAGTCTTAATAATAATTAAATTGTTGAGACGGCCTCTCATGCATTTAATGAACGACCTAGCTGCTTTCAGCTGCTGTTTTCCTTTCCTACCAAACAGAGACATACAGACTGTATTTAGCCATTGGCTGGGTTGTAAGCCAGTTTGACTAGGCCAGGGTTGGGGACCTCTTTCAGCCTAAGGGCCAAATCCTCTTGTGGGCAATATTCCAGGGGCTGCATGCCAACAGTGGGTGGAGTCAGTGGCAAACGTGGATGTGATTCTAACCTTTGCACAACAGACCATGCAATGTCAGACATTTTTGCATACACACTTCAACATTCCCTTTCCTTGCACGCCAGAGGGATTAGGTAAAGGTAAAGGACCCCTGGTTTGTTAAGTCCAGTCAAAGGCAACTATGAGGTTGCGGCACTCATCTCGCTTCAGGCCAAGGGAGCCGGCGTTTGTCCTCAGACAGCTTTCTGTGGTCAGCATGACTAAACCGCTACTGGCGCACAGAGGACCATGACAAGTGCCAGAGCACATGGAAACAAGCAAAACTACTGGAGGAGCAGAATGACACACTCTTCAACACTCCCCTGATGAAAACCGGGATGTGAGAGCGCAGTACTAAAAAACGTGCACCTTCGGGGGCCGTGCTCTTGTCAAACTCAGCTGGCTACAAGTGCCGGCTCATCCCCAGGACATTCCAGGTGTCATGAACTGGAAGGATAACAGGAAGAGGAGTCCAGTGAGGGGTGTAGCCGGGACTGGGACACACTGGGGCAAGCAGGTGATGGGGAAGGAAGTACTCACAGGGTGATGGAGGATGGCGAGGGGATGGAGGTCATTGTATAGAAACCAGAGCAGCAGGATCCATCACCTGTCTCCATGAACAAGGTGGGCTCTGAAGCAGCGTAGGGAGCAGCAGAAGTGCTTCTCTAGGAGGCTGAGGCAAGGAAGGGCTCACTAGCTCTGGGAGGTGTGTGATTCCTGGAGTAGGCTTGGAGCAGGTGAAGGACACCTGCCTCATCAAGCCCAGATGCTGCAATCAGCATGCAAAATATAAAAGGGAAGCAGAGCGGAGGTGTTGTGTCTGCTCAGCTGCCCATGTTGATGGAGTTTGGCTTGGATGTTCCTCGATCTCTATGGGACTGTGCTCCGATTGCTGGGCTTCAGTACAGGGGCATTGACCTTGGGGCAATGGGCAGCCAACCGAATTGATCTCACCAGCAGGCCTGCAGGGAGGATCTCCTAATCTGATCTTAGCATGTCACCAGAAAAAGGCAAGAGGTGAGCCAGATTTGCATAAATTTTGCATGTGCAAATGTGCAGTTGAAAACTTTAAAAAGTATTACTGCAATTAAAAAATAAATGAAATGCATCTCACCAGTTTGAAACAGTGTTTCCTAAACTTGCATCTCCAGATGTTTGGGGGTTACAATTTCCATCACTGGTCCTGCTAGCTAGGGATGATGGGAGCTGTAGTCTAACAGCAGCTGGAGACCAGTTTGGGAAACCCTGGCTTGATAGATTGTGACTGATCACATGTCTGATATGACTGCTTAGTCTGCAGTCCACTGATGGGCAATTCCTAGGCCCTTGCTCTTCCTTCTTGGTGTTCTTTGAATGGAATCCAGACTGGACAGCCCTCCAAATAGAGGATTCCTTCAAATAGTCCTCGGAGAGCTCTTCAAACAGAGGGCTGCCCTCTGTAAAGAACAATAACATAGACATCCTCACTGATCTCAAAGAGCGGGTAGGTTGATAAGAGTGAACAGAGCCCAAAACTCTTTTCTTTTTTTAAAAAATATGGTGAACAGTAATATGGTTACCTGCACAAGACAGCAGGGCTATGCTATTATCCCCACTCCTCCAGTTATTTCCTGCCATCTCCTTTTTCTATTAACACCTCCATCTGGTGATCTAGGAAAGTGGGTGGGGGGATGACACCTTTGCCTAGAGATATTCTGACTGCTAAAAGTTTTGAGACAAAGTTCCTTTCACCCCATCCTTCTGCCTCTCCAAAGACATAACCAAATAATTCTTGCCAAATAATTCTGCTCATCCACAGTGGCAGAAAGCGCACTTTGCTGCACAGCTCTTCCATGACTTGTTGACACAAACAATAGTTACTAGTTACATGCATTGCATCATTTCACACACAACTGACCTAGTAGCAGTATACACAGCAGCTGGGAGAAGACTAGTTCTTTACTAGTGATAGAATTTAGTGATTCCTCGAGGGAGATCATATGTATAGGGATTATGACTCAAATGGTCTTCCCACAGTGGAGAAAGCTTTTGTTCCCACCCCCAAAGATAATAAATAAGGAATGAAAGTAGAAGTGACAAGGTTAAATAAATTTATTTGATCGGTTAGTATTTTTATTTTTTTGTATAATACAAAGCCGAAGTTCATACGTTCTTTTCCTGTTCAGCATATTCGACTGTATGGTTAAATTTAATTTTGGATTTATGGTTGGGCCCCTATGGTCTGTAACAACCCCTCTCCCCAGGTCAGAATTCTGTTAAAAGCAGTCTGACAACAAAAATAGTTTTTTTCATCAACTATAACCAATCAGCAGCAGATTCTGAGATTCATTGAGTATAGCGTGTTTTCAAACCCCTGCCTGTTTCATTCACACTTCCCATTCTTAAGTGTCCTCCTAAAAAGGACAATGCATTTGTGGGAGAATGCAGTATCTTGAGGGGAGCTAGAGAGACGGTGTGCTATGAATGAGAAAGAAGTGTGCATGTATTGTACGGTAAATTGGCTGGAAACGTCTTCATTGTGAGCCCAGTGAGCAAGAACTGTCATTTCTGTGTCCTCTACCACATTTGCCACATTACTGGTGCAAAAGAAACATAAGATTTAAGAAATGACCATCTCAAATAACTTGGGTTCTTTTATTGAACCCTCTGCGACTCAGACCAAACATATTGACTATGGGATTGCTATTTCTTCTGAGGAAAAGAAAAGTGATACGGATTGTGATTTTCTCATTTTCTAAAAACTCACTTGTAGCCTTGATTTACTTAAGCAGTTGTCCCAAATAAAGATGAATCAAGATGTCTTTTAAACCTCAGGATCAGTGATCACCTCAGCAAACCCTACAATTTACCATGGATACAGAGAGAACATACTGCTTGCTATGAACTGGGGGTTCACAACCAGTGTTGACTTGTATGGTGCCATGCTTTGTCAGGAACTATAGTAGCCCACACGGTACATCAAATCTACGAAGTGTAAAGTAATGCTTTGAATCTGCCTCTTTAAGTCACTGCTATGTGAATTTATTACCATTGAAAGAATGGTAACAAAAACCTACTTTCTGTAATTCAAGAAGATGATACATACATCCAGGAAGACTGAATGGAGATGGGAGTGTGGAGAAATAGTGATTTGGTTTTTCAGGTTCTGAAGTATCAAAATGGAGGTTTGCTCAATATGGGTTGCCACTATTCTTCCCCCACTCTCCAAAAATAAATTCAGTTAAAATTTGATAAATATTATATCTTATTGTCATTAAAAAAAATGTAATAAGAGCAATGCTTCTGGATCAGATCTAAGGCCTGCCTAGTTCAGTCTTCTGTGGACAACCAGATCTTTATTGGAAGCCCCCAAGTAGGACATGAGGGCAGTGACCAAGAGAGGCCATATAGCACACCAAATGAAGGATCTAGATCCATCCCGAGTGGCTGAAATGAAACCAAGAGGCCATAGATAGCTTATACCAGCCTGAGTGGAAGACACTGTCAATCAATCACTGGCAAGGAAAACAGCCCATGTGCTGTAGGTAGAAACCTACAAAGAGACCCAGATGTGTGTGGCATGCATGCATACATGCGTGCGTGCACACACACACACACACACACACACACCTACACACCAACTGCATCCGACCTGAACCTTTCAGCAATGCCTCCAAATGATACACACACACCTCTAGCAGTAAATATTACCCATCGATCAGCCATTGACAGGATCCGACATTGCTTATTTCTGGCTTTACTGCAGCTGGCTGAGGCCCAGACCAATATTTGGGCAATTACGAGGAGGAATTAAAACAACCCAGAAATAACAACTGCATTTTCAAGCGGATAGACACCCACATTTCAATGGAAAAGGACAAACAAAAGCATCTTTCATTGCTAAATCTACGGGCAAGAAGGCAGTTGCAATTAATCTTTGAGCCGCATTTCCTAAGACGCGCCTAATCAGCCTTCATCCCTCTCCATCTTCCTTTCCCCTCTCTCCCACAACACCCCTCCCATCCTTCCTCCTCCACCCTTTCCAGAGGCTCCGATGAAAGTCATTGTTACATGGTTAGGATGCTTGTACAGAAAAGAGCACACCTCAAATATCCATTGCCATCGGATTTAGAGATGATTAAGGAAAGCAGCGATGAAGCCGATGCTTCTCTGTTGCTTATGCTCACCATGCTGAAACCAAGGGAAGGTGTTGAAAGGCGAGGGATGTGCAAGCTGGATCCATTTTCCCTTCTACTGAGGTTGCTTCAGAGCACAACATCAGCAACTGCGCTCTCTCTCTCTCTCTCTCTCTCTCTCTCTCTCTCTCTCTCTCTCTCTGTCCCCCCCTCCTTTGGTTGGTGATGCTGAGGATGGAAACCACCCACCCACCAGCAATAGACAGAGCCTCAGCCACCTCCCTCCTTGGAGGAGGAGGTTGATGAGCTCACTGAGGAGAGAGCCTGGAAATTGCAGCATGGACCGCCTCCTTCCCCCCTCCCCTGCTGCGGTGCTTTGCTCTCCCTGGGCGCCATGGCAACGGCCATGAAAGATGGAAGGGAAGCAAGGAGAGGGGGGGGAGAGGAAAAAAGGAGAGAGATTCAGTATCTTTAGCAATGAAAAGCTGCTTTTGACAGGCAAGCAAATCACTTCAGAGGGTACTATTATTGGTGGAGGGGGGAAGAGGGTGAATTTCTCACCCAAGGAGGTCAGAGCAGGGCGTTGAACACAATCCACATTCCTATTAACAGGAAATTCCCTCAACACACACACACACACACACACACACACACACACAGAGAGAGAGAGAGAGAGAGAGAGAGAGAGAGAGAGACCTTATATTAGATAAGCAGCTCCCACCATCTCAATGATAAATAGGGGTTAAATTCTACTCTGGGAAAGTCAAACTGAAGGACATAATAATTACGGATCTTTAAGGACTTGTTAAGAGATGGCAACCCAGCCTGACTCTGCTTGCTGCTTTAAATGTGAGATAAACAATATGTAAATGTGGGTGTGAGAAAAAGGCTGACTGTGAAATCGCTAAGCTTATTGCTGGTAGCTTAAGACTACAAACTGCCCTCCCTCGATGCAGACGATAAATCTGAAATATATATATTCAGCTCTGGTCTGGATAGCACAGCAGTTATAGCACGGGTGTCCTTTCTGTGGCCTCTTTCATTTATGATTTAGCATTCCATTCTGTTTTTCCACACGGTGCCAAGGCAGGTAACAACAGTAAAAACAAATGGCATCAAGATAACTAACCATATACCCAATTAATGATGCATTAATTGCTAAAATATTTGGAGTAGTTTTCAGAGTCTAAATTACCAATGCATTGTTAAGAGTCCACATTACTTATACAGTAACTATATCTAACTTTTTTAAACCCCCCCCCCAAAGCAAACAACTTTATAACACATTATGGCCATGGGGCTGCTAGCACAGCCTATGCACACCCCCATAGTGTAGACCTTAATATTGTAGAGCCTCAGGTGTGGGGGGAATGGCGGCCCAAGAGAGAGCTTTTCTGTGGCAGCCCTGGTTCCAACAATGGAGGTAAAACATAACCATTGTGGCTAGTAGACAGTGACAACCTTATCCTTCGTGAATTTGTCTACTTCTCTCTTTTAAAGCCATCGTGTGTGTGTTTTTGTGTGTTCGCGCAAACATACTCCCACTAATATATGATTTCACAAGATATGTATTATTCTACTAGGGTACAACTGCTGAAAACGTCAAGAACAAACTTGTAGTCCTTAGAGCAGGGTAGTCCTTAGAGCAGGGTAGGGGTACCATTGGACTATAGCTCCCATCATCCCTGACCATTGGCCATGCTGGGTGTGGTTGATAGGAGATTGAAGGCCATACATTCTCCAGACTTGCTTTAGAGCAGTGTTCCTCAAACTTGAGTCTCCAGCTGTTTTTGGACTACAACTCCCATCATCCATAGCTAGGAAAACCAGTGGTCAGGGATGATGGGAATTGTAGTTTGAATACAGATGGAGACCCAAGTTTGGGAAACACTGCTTTAGAGGGATGTGTATTGGTAAAGTTTGCAGTAATCAGGAACTGCTGGGTTATTTAGCAAGTACCAAAGAAATGAACCTATGCTGCCAATTCTCATAGTAGACCAATATAAAATAAGCAGCACATAAGCGGCACACAAAACACTATCAAACCATTCTACGTTCTAAATCTTATATTAATAATCCAAGGGTTAGATATCAACGAGGATAAGACAGGGTACAGGTTTAGTAAATTAATAAATGCTTAAGTCAAGAAAGAACTTAAGATATGAAGTTGAATGTATGTAAATACACCAAAATCTTGAAGGAGAATTTTCTGAAGAAAGAAATTAAATATTGTAGCTTAATCTAAGAAGAAATGTAACATATGGACTTGAATGTTTATAAATGTATCAAAAGCGTGAGAGTGAATTTACCAAAGAAGCTCTTCCTGGGCGAAACAGGTGACAAATGCCGGCACCCTGTCTAACTCTTGTGCGTAACATCACCGACACTTCGTTTGATCAAACTTATCCTCATTGATATCTAACACTTGAGCACAACATCACGGACACTTTGTTTGATCAAACTTGCCATCGTTGATATCTACAGGAGCCTGGCTAAAGGAACTCTAAAGACTGAATCTTCCTTTTGGACCCAATTTGAATGAGTTTTCTTTTTGTGGCTTCTGTAGTAGATCTTGTACATAGCTCTCTCAATTTTTGGATTATTAATATAAGATTTAGAACGTAGAATGGTTTGGTAGTGTATTGTGTGCTGCTTATGTGCTGCTTATTTTATACTGGGTTATTTAGCAAAGCAGTCTGACTGAGACTGAGACTGAGGACTGAGTGTGCTCATTGACTACAGAATGCTGACAGTCTTGGCTGTTGGGGTGGGAAGAATGGAGAACTAGAGAGTGGAGGAAATGGAACTGTGTGGTTGGTATCTTGAACAGCAGCACACCATTTGGCAACACGTTATCAGTTGTGTCACTCTGTTTTACGGACTGAAGTTCATCACTCTTCTCCTGGAAAGACAGTAATGAAATACTGCGCTCATTTATTTAAGTCCACATCTTGATTTGCCACTTTCCCACAAGAGTTTGGCAATGATTTACTGATCTTCCCTGTAGGCCAGTATTGTTGAGAAGGTCATACTCTCTAGGAAGATGTATTGACCTGAGAGACCCCAGTACCTGAAAGCTCGGGATCGCTGCATGTCTTATTAAAACGACAAGGAAGAATTCCACGGGTGGTTGCATTCTGCCACTTGAACGACTTCGCACAGAGTATGCCTGTAGAAATTCCCATTCAAGAGACAGGCATTGCACCACCTCATTGCAAAGGTCAGTGTTAGCATGTCATTGGGAGGCACTTCAACTCTTGCTGATGGCAGAAATGAAATTGTCTAATATTTCCCATGAGTTAATTTGCTTCCAGTCCTATGGGTCGGGGACAGAAAGGCTACCATGGGCTGGTGTGCTGCTTCATTTGATATTATAGTGGTGAAGCATTAATAACCAGCTGCATCCCTGACCAAATTGGAATTTTAACCCAGATCCCTTGAAGGCTAATTTGCTCATTGAGAAAAAAAGAGAGGAGGAAAAAATATGCATGCTTTTCAGACTTTGTCATTCCAGGATGCTGGTGTGTGGCAAAGTCTCTCTGCCATGGAAGGCTAATATGTCAGGAGAAGAGTTATTATTGGATATTAAGGATTTGTTAAACATGGCAATCTGTACTAAATGTGGTAAAGGTAAAGGTAAAGGGACCCCTGACCATTAGGTCCAGTCGTGTCTGACTCTGGGGTTGCAGCGCTCATCTCGCTTTCTTGGCCGAGGGAGCCGGCGTACAGCTTCCGGGTCATGTGGCCAGCATGACTAAGCCGCTTCTGGCGAACCAGAGCAGCACACGGAAACGCCATTTACCTTCCTGCCGGAGTGGTACCTATTTATCTACTTGCACTTTGACGTGCTTTCGAACTGCTAGGTTGGCAGGAGCTGGGACCGAGCAACGGGAGCTCACCCCGTCGTGGAGATTCGAACCACCAACCTTCTGATCGGCAAGTCCTAGGCTCTGTGGTTTAACCCACAGCGCCACCCGCGTCCCGTACTAAATGTGACTGGGGTCTTATTTGTAGATGTAAACTGTGGGCCTATCTGTGCACTTTCTTCACTAAAGATATCATGGCATGACCCTGATGTGATTGTCCAGGAGAACCCAAAGGACCCTGTTGGACTTGTGACCTGGCTGGGATCATTTCAACTAGAGCCTCCATGTGGGAGTGTGGGCACGTTTGCTTGATTTCCACAATTGTGGTGACTGGGAAAAGTGCTGTTATACATATCATATTGGGAATATGTCCACCCTCACATAAATGTGCTGGTTCATCCAATTACACATTACAGACTATCTTTTAAAAAAAACTATTTTATTTGCTCAGCACATAACAACAACAACAACAAGAAAAAGACAAATTACACCATAATAGGATTATCATCAGTCATGCATTAACATAAAGAATTAATATAAATTTCATAATCCATAAACTGTAATGGTCTCTTCCTTTTAAATCCGACACATTACAGACTATCATATGGTATTGAAGAAGCACCAGAACTGAGTGCATGGTAAGACAATGCTAAGTCATCTTACCAAAAGGTTAAAAATGTTTTTGTGTGTGTGCGTTTCTATGTTTATTCAGCTTCGTGACCAGATCTCCTCTAGGAATAACAATATCACTGGCCAGCTATCAAGTGATCACATGGTGAATTACTTCTTTTCAAATGTATAATTTACCTAACATCAGCTGTTGCTAAAAAAATGCAACAAGGGCCTGTCTCCAGCTCACATTGTCGTTCATTCATGTGGAGATGAGTTTGAGGTTTGTTTCAAGAATAGTTCTTAAATAAATACAGGTTGTTTCCACCCTCTTATTCTATAAAGTTACAGAACATCTTAAGTGCCCTAATAAAGTCAAGTTGTCTAGGGCTGATGGGAGTTGTCGTACAAAACATCTGGAAGGGGTCAAACTGCCAAAGGTTGCGCTAGTTCAATATAGGTATAATAATTGAGATGCTTTGTTTCCAGGATGCTGTCAGGGTAACTTCACATTTTATAATTTTAGGGTTTCAGGCAGAGAGAGTTACTTTCCATCACTTGCTACCTGGTCCTTTTAACTGAAGTAAACAGGAAGTGAACCTGGGACATTCTGTATGCAAAGCAGGTGCTCAGCCAATGAGCCGTGGTCATAGTCGTGAAGTAACAGTAAGCCCACCTTTTCTGTCAATACACTCTCAGTGAAAGAAGTTACCAGCAGAGGTAGGATGACCCATTAGCTCCCCTGTCTCTGATCTTAACAATTCCATCATCTAGTCCCATCATGTGCTTTGTCACTATGTCCGGGGTGCTTCTGCAGTGACCCCTGGGGAATATTTCAATTTTTCAACCATTCATTTGCAGAACTCGTCATACCAACCTGTTGTGCTCCTCCTACACTCCTTACAGCTAAGGCAGGTGTGTGTAAGCAACCAGTTGTGCAAGCAAGTAGGGGCCTGTCATCGAAGCTTGCACAAGAGTTCATTTCAAGCTATCTGGGAGTGGTGAAAGAGGGCGGCTTTAAGGACGGGCACTCTATTGCTGACTGGGGCTGACCACACCTGACCATCAGTCATGTTGACTGAGGCTGATGGGAGTTGGAGCCCAACAACATCTGGAGAGCTGCAGATTCCCCAGCCATGACTTAGAAGATACTGCCTCTGCTCACGCAAAAGAACAAAGGTATGTGAGCATTACTTTCTGCTATTGGATTGAAATAAAGCATGGAGTCTGCATGGCTTGTTGTTTCTTAAAATGACAGAAACAGCTGGCCAAGCATTTATGGCCCAGTGGCTATCCTAATAGAGAGTGTTCCTCAGAGTCACAGCCTGGTCACATCTATGTGATCTATGTAAATAGCCTTTGCCATTGATCTGAATGTTTACTTGTTCACCAGACGACAGACAATAGTGCCAATTGCTGCTTTGTTACAGAGCATGATTGTGTTCTAAGAATGCAGCTCTTGCAGAAAAAGTTAAGAAGTTTTCAACCAACACAGAAACAATTGTGCCAAAGCCACTTGACATATTATGCAGAAGTAAATCTAGTGCATCTATGGTACACGCTTAGAAACATGTTGTATGCATGCTTCATGATATCTTCGGGCTGCTTCATGCTGGTGTTTTCTTGCGGGGGTTTTCTGCAACATGTCATTGATGCAATAATAGTGTGTTTATGGTGGATTTATAATGCTATAGTATTGGGTTGAGCTGGAGGATATCTGGGGAAGCCTTCCAGTGAACCTAGCAGAATAATCTGCTAAACAAGTAAACCTGTCTCTTTGTAAAATAATGACCATAGCTGGCCATTCATCAGCATCTTAAAGAATGAGCCATGTTGCCATAGTGACAACTCAGTGATGGTGCTTCCAGGAGGACAGAATTGGCCTTTTCCTACCTCACTTGGCTGGATGCCACATCATCCAAGGAAGGAATACAATAGGCTGGGGTGTGTGTGAAAGCCTCTTAGGTGGTTTTTGTGGCTGTGATGGTGCTTCATTTGCAATCTGTACACAGGCCATAGTTTCCTACTAAATTTTCTGTACAAATAATAATAGTAACAACAACAACAGCAACAATTTATTATTTATACCCCGCCCATCTGGCTGGGTTTCTCCAGGCACTCCAGGCACTCTGGCTTCCAGCAAAACATTAAAATACAATATGTTCCACACTTGGTGGTTGTGGTTTTTTGTATGTGTGTCCTACATTTGTTGTGTTGCAGTGCAATAGTGTCCCTCCAGTGGGCAATATCTTTATTCCTCTTTAATGCATACCAAGGAACCTGTGCTTTTCACCTAAGGAAGGAGGCAGACCTGGGTAACAGCTGTTTGTTATACGTGTACAGATGGATGGGGGCATATCAGCCATTATGTGTTTTTTCCTTCCCAGGGAAAGTGCAACCTGAAACCTGCCCAGCATCTACAAAGCCTCATTTGAATGTCTGGTACTTCCTCCCACAAGTCGCTTATGAGATGGAGGCTCTAATGAACTTTTTTCTTTCTATTCTGCCCACCCTCCACCCAATTTGTTTACCATGTAGCCTAAAGAAAAATTCTGGAGAAAACTTATGCATCGTTTTGTGACCTGCTTTATTTCCAAGCTCCTAGAAGTTCACTTGGAATTTGTGGTTTTGTGTTAATACAATGCATAATTGTTAGGAAAAAGAAATCTGGCACTGTTAAAACTTCTGTGAAACCTGTCACTGATTTATTCAATGAAAGTGAAATGTATGTTTTATGACTGAGTCACCAAATAATCCAACACCAAGAGGTCAGGTTTAATGCATTCATTTTCTACAACCATATTATAACAAAAACCAAAGCATAAGTGTGTGTGTGTGCGTGTGTTTCTGTTTCTAATTATAGTTGAATGACTTCTAAGCTTTTGATCTAGCTTACTAGTGACTTCCATTTTAGACTTCTATAATTCTCATGTCATCTTATTTGTAATTTTAGTAAAACCAAGTCCTGGGAAAATATGCTTGCCACCTCCCCTTCCTTGTCTGTTCCTAAGATCAAGGAAACTCACCACAATGGTACAAGATTTCTGTGCCTTTCGAAAAATTGGACGCTGTTGCTGAAATGAAACACATGCTTCCTACACAGGAATACAATGTGACGTCTGAAAGGTCTACTGGTTTCTTTCAGCTACTTGAAGGAGAAAGCAACACACATTCCTAATAGTATACCAGCCTTTAATGGGACGGCCCTTTAAATTATTTATTTTGGTTCTGGGCAAGTTGTATGTTGTATGCCTCAGTTTTATTTTGGTATCTCTTGGACGACTTCGTTCGCAACAAAATATTTCCCTGCATGAAATTATAAGATGGGCAGGACAGCACTGTAAAAGAAGTGCAAAGCCAAATTGTTTTTATCTGAAGTGTACACTTGCAATGAATAATTCAAGAGCTCAGAGGCTTTGGAAAGCTGGAAAAGTGGCTGGTTAGAGGTGCCTAATTAATTTCTTTCTCTCTCTCTCTCTCTTATGTGCTTTCCTATGCTGCCACTGCCGTAACCTTGACCGCCCGCTGCATCAGAATGCCCTCGGTACTGCTTGGTGTTGGTAAGGAATTTGAAGACCAAAATGACCAAATTAAAACTTGCCCCCAAAATTCTTCTCCTGAATCCCCCTGCCCCAACTTTCAAGGCAAAGCCAAAACCAGTAATACAGCCTGCACTGGCAGCAAGGGGACAACAGGAAGGCTTTTCATAATACTATCGTCCCACTGTGTATCTAATTGCAGTGTCAAGAAGGAGCCAGCAAAATCGGCAAGAGCAGTGAAGTGCTGCCCAGAGGAGAGCAACAATGGAATGTCAGAACACTGGAAACTGCTTTGTAGCAAATCAAACCATTGGTCTGGGATTTGTCTACTCTGACTGACAGCTGCTCTCCAGGGTTTTAGACAACAGTCTCTCCTGGCCCTATCTGGAGACACTAGAGCAGGCATAGGCAAACCCATCAATTCAGATGTTTTGGGACTACAACTCCCATGATCCCTAGCTAACAGGACCAGTGGTAAGGGATGATGGGAATTGTAGTCCCAAAAAACATCTGGAGGGCTGAGTTTGCCTATGCCTGCACTAGAGCTTGAATGTGGGGTCTTCTACTTTCAAGACAGAAGCTCTACCATTTAGCTATGGATTTTCTCCATCTTGTCTCATCTAGCAAGTGCTATTTCTTAGGTCCGGATATTTTTTCAGGGCTGGTTCATGCACTAGGTCTTTCCCAAAGAAGTGACACTTGCCCTCAATATATATATATTAGACTGTTGGGTCTTTTTAGCTGTGGCCCCATATTTGAGGAATTCCCTCTCTAGGGGCCATATATAGACCTACTTTGCTGCCTTTTGAGCAGACCTTGGAGACCTTATTTTAAGCAACTTTTAATTAGTAACTGTGGGCCTCTTTTTATTTTAAACTGCTGCTGTTTCAATGCTTCAGTGTAGCATTTGACTCGGAGGAAATCAGCTTCCCATGTTCTCAATTGCCTGCCTATTATATATTTGGAATATGTAGGACTAACATTAACTCTTGCATTTTAAAATAGCGTGGAAATAAAAGAACACATAATTAGGTACCTTCAGCTAATTGAATGAACTTCAGCACTATCTCCCATTTGGAATACGACAGATCCTTTCCCTGCCCTGAATTTAACAACGAAGGGTATTTTAAGCACTCAGATGTAAAACATTATTGAAAACGAAGCCTTTACAAGCATCTTCCATCAACACCAAAGTATCCCAGCCTCCTTGTGCTCCTCCCTTCTTTCCATTCCAGCTGGTCATTGCAAGAACTCTGTAACTAAGGAATCATGTCTGAATTTGGTACCCTCCCCTCTTTCTGTCCCAATCCCTTTCCCCTTTTGTGTTATGTCTCTTAAACTTTAAGCCTAAGGGCTGGGGCTGCCTTATCAATGACATTTTTTGTCTCTAGGGCAGGATAAAACAAATAACCCACTCCCCAGGTTTGCAAGGCAAAGTGACTTAGCCCTTAAATATAAACCCATATGCTTTTACGAGTCTGAGCTTTTGCTGGGCACATAAAGAATCAATGATAAAGGAAACTTCAGGGTCATGTGACTTTCAGGCTACCAAAAAAGCCAACACAGCTTTAAAAGGCATTTTATTAAACAAAATAGGCTAATAAAAATGATGCTACACGTAATCATTTAGGTTTATGTATTCCCTTTCATTGAAGCTATTATAGTGATAAATATCAGTTATGGGTTTTTTAAATTATTATTGATCCTCTAAGCTGTTTTGCTTTTTTCATTATGGGAGTTCATTTAACTTACCTACTAATACACCCTAAGCAGACTTTATAGATGTGGTCTCCTTACTTCATTGTGTTTTAGATGCACAAAAACATCAGGAAGGTATTTTATTCTCCTTACACTATGAGCATAGCTGTCAACTTTTCCCTTTTCTTGTGAGGAATCCTATTCAGAATAAGGGAATTTCCCTTTAAAAAAGGGAAACATTGACAGCTATGCTAATGAGGCCTCCCGCCGCCGGTGCCCTTCCACCGTTTGGCTTCCATTCGTAGACTGAGGTAATGTTCACAAACCAGAACACTACTTCCAGTTTTGCGGAGTTCGTAAACTGAATAGTTCATAAACAGGGCTGTTCAGAAACTGAGGTACCACTGCATAAGCTAAGCAAGCTATAGTTTAGGGCCCCAATGTCTTCGGGCCCCCCCAAAAATTTAAAGGAAAAAACCCTGGGTGTACATTTCCAAAATATAAGATAAAAACCAAATAAAATAAAACTACATACAGTGAATGGCTTTAGATACCTATTAGGTCCATAAATTACCATATAGCATATATTCAACACGAAAAACAGTGACAATTTGTTGTTGACAAAGGACAGCTGGACATATAAAGGGCCTCATCACCTTCAGTAGCTTAGGGCCTCATCAAACCTAAATCTGGCCCTGGGTTAGGGTAGTGTAAAGGAAGGGTTTTTTTGGGGGGGGGGGCAAGGTGTGAAGGGAAGGGAGAGAGCTTGGCCAGGTGTGGGGGGGGGGCGGTTGGCAAAGCATTTGGTAGTGGCTGGTAGGCTGCATTTGTGGGCAATGCAAACAATTTGAGTTGCCCCTAGTGGAACATATTTCTCATAGGTGTCACCATTCTTTCTTATTCTTATTATTCAGAATATCACCTCAATAAAGTCATGCAAATGCAGAATGGCTGGATTGCGTACGTTGTCAAGCAGGTCATTTCTCCATCTGGTGAACATCAAACACAGCCTTGTGAATCACTGGGCTTGTTAATGCAGTGTCAGAGATGTTTCTGTAATGCTATTAAATTAAATCATTTGCCCTTTGAGGAAATGGCTATTGTAATTTTGGAAACTATAAAGAAATAGAAAATCAAACTAATGGGAGAGAAAACTGAAAATGACTCTCAGGGGGAAAGCTTCTAATTTTTTGGTCGGTATGCACAGTTTAAAATGGTAATGACCCAAGTCAGTTATTGCCTTTGCTATGAAGTTTCCATGCCATATAGGATGAGTCTTTCTCTGTATGCCCGCTGCAGGCCTGGCACACAGGAAGGGCAGTTGCTTGCATGGCAACAGTTGTAGGTAACAGCTGGTTTTGGGAGCCCTGAACCTGATGAGAAGCTTTGCATGAGAATCTAATCTATCCCCCAATGATCATCTGCATTTTATATAATTCTGTTCTCATAGAAGACCAGATGATGCTGAAAAATGTCTTCAGACTCGGGTTTAGTATTATTCAAAGGGGCTAAACAGCATGAGCCTGTAATATATGCATGCCTGTTTTTGCTGAACTGAGGTTTCCTTAAGGAACAATAAAGTGGGCTCTTGGTCATTGACCGTATTAAAGATTTTGATTTGAATAAAGTGGGCTCTAAATCTTCCTCTTCATCAAAAATGTTTTCCTTCGGAAGAAAATTATTTCCCAGGCTCCCTGCTTCCTCAACCTTCCATGTATGGTACAGAAAAGGGCTTGCCAACCTTTTCAGGTATGTGAGCACATTTTGATTTTTGAGCAAGTTCTGTGGGCACCCTCTTCTCTGGTCACTGCTGTCTGCCTCCCCTAGCTCAGCCACCCCCCAAAAGACAGACAGAAAGTTTCACACCTATAGCTGAGTTTTCCAAGGAAGCTGCATAGATGTTAAGATCTAAAGTGGTACCTCGGGTTACATACGCTTCAGGTTACAGACTCCGCTAACCCAGAAATAGTGCTTCAGGTTAGGAACTTTGCTTCAGGATGAGAACAAAAATCGTGCTCTGGTGGCATGGCAGCAGCAGCAGGAGGCCCCATTAGCTAAAGTGGTCTTCAGGTTAAGAACAGTTTCAGGTTAAGAACGGACCTCCAGAACGAATTAAGTGCTTAACCCGAGGTACCACTGTAGTAGAATTAAACTAAGTCTTGAAAAGCTGAAAGAATAAGTGGGACATGTATTAATCTCTCAACTTCCTTTCAGCTGTATGTAATTTTCAAGGATGAAAAAAGCTACTCCCCCCCCCCCCCCCATTTCCAGGACTAACCTGAAATTGTGAAGCTCCTTTGTTGTTTTTGCTATGGATTGCTGCATGTTGCTTAAGTGATCTAGTTAACGTTACAGTATTGAATTGTGCTTGTTTGTATGTTATTGTATTTGTTTTGCAATATTAGTAAGAAATTGTTACCATGTTATTGTTTCGCTATATTGTTATGCAAGAGTTTTTATGTTTTATCGTTTAAAATGTATGACTGCTTTCTTCACTGTATGCCACTTCAGCGTGGTTTTTGTGTGTGGAAAAGTGAAGTAAAAATGAAGGAAGGAAGGAATGTGATAGAGTTACCAGACATACACATCAGTACATGCAGAGGACTGTTTTGCACAATTCCATCCTCTCAAAATGCAGGGGATAAAATTAAATGAATTAAGCTTGCATCCATGTGTAAGTTTCATACTACCTTGTGGGGGTGGGTCTGCAGTACCCATCTTTCCATGAAGCTTCTTGGATTCACATATTGGGTGAGCATGAGATTTGGTCCTCCAAAGAGAGCAGTGATGAACACTTGGGAGTGTTATTTCCTTATAACAGAAAACCGGAAAGGGGAGGTGCTGCCACCTAGTGCCCTTACTGAAGAAGAGCATCATGCCTTAAATGTACAGTGGTACAGTGGTACCTCGCAAGACGAATGCCCCGCAAGACAAAAAACTCGCTAGACGAAAGGGTTTTTTGTTTTTTGAGCTGCTTCGCAAGACGATTTTCCCTATGGGCTTGCTTCGCAAGACGGAAACGTCTTGCAAGTTTGTTTTCTTTTTCTTAACACCGTTAATACAGTTGTGACTTGACTTCGAGGAGCAACTCATAGAACGCGGTGTGGTAGCCATTTTGAGGTTTTTAAAGACTTTGGTGATTTTTGAAGCTTTTCCAAAACTTTCCCGACACCGTGCTTCGCAAGACGAAAAAAATCGCAAGACGACAAAACTCGCGCAACGAATTAATTTCGTCTTGCGAGGCACCACTGTACCTTGCCAACAAAGGTCCGTATAGTTTAAGCTATGGTTTTCCCAGTAGTGATGTATGGAAGTGAGAGCTGGACCATAAAGAAGGCTGATCACCGAAGAATTGATGCCTTTGAATTATGGTGCTGGAGGAGACTCTTGAGAGTCCCATGGACTGCAAGAAGATCAAACCTATCCATTCTTAAGGAAATCAGCCCTGAGTGCTCACTGGAAGGGACAGATCGTGAAGCTGAGGCTCCAATACTTTGGCCACCTCATGAGAAGAGAAGACTCCCTGGAAAAGACCCTGATGTTGGGAAAGATGGAGGGCACAAGGAGAAGGGGATGACAGAGGACGAGTTGGTTGGACAGTGTTCTCGAAGCTACCAGCACAAGTTTGACCAAACTGCGGGAGGCAGTGGAAGACAGGAGTGCCTGGCGTGCTCTGGTCCATGGGGTCATGAAGAGTCGGACATGACTGAACGACTAAACAAACGAAACCTTGGGTTACATACGCTTCAGGTTATAGACTCTGCTAACTCAGAAATAGTACCTCAGGTTAAGAACTTTGCTTCAGGATGAGAACGGAAGTTCTGCTCCGGCGGCACGGCAGCAGCAGGAGGCCCCATTAGCTAAAGTGGTGCTTCAGGTTAAGAACAGTTTCAGGTTAAGAATGGACCTCCGAAACGAATTAAGTACTTAACCCGAGATACCACTGTACTATATTCCACATGACAACAAGCCTGAAATAGTAAGTTTCACCAAAGATTTGTGACTTACAATGCGTCTGCACAAATAAAAAATAAGCAGGAAAAGTGACCCCTCTTGTCTCTTTATCCCCTCCCCTGCTTCTCCACCTCCCATAGCTTGCCTGTAGGAACACAGAAGTGCTGCACTATATTCATGAATTATCACACCATGACACTTTTCTTCCTGCCCTAGTTCCTTCTCTTCCCAGGGACGGCATTCATTCCCACTCTGACTTGTGAGCAGAAGAAATTGATTCCCCCCCCCTCACCCCTCAATGGGAGGAAAAATGGATTTGAAAGTTGGTTTAATGAGAAAAAAGTGCAGGGGGCTTTATGTTTTGTAGTCCTCCTTCTCCCACAGCAGAGAGAAAGTGATTGTCAAGGCTAGAGATTCCTCTGCCTCTAAGCTGATGTTGGCAAACAGATGAGTTGCACCCTGACCCATTATCTTCATTTGCTTTGTTTTAGGTAAAAGAATGTGTTTCTGGCATTCAGTGGAATGTGCTGGGGTGGGAGAGATACCTATGCCCAGATGACTTGTTTATTGAGCATTCATCCTGATTTGTTTGTGGGGAGGTTAGATGAAGTTGTGTCAAGGAAATGCTATCCCATCTTTTACAGTGCATCTTGCTATTACTTTTCTTATTGGAAAAAAGCCCAGTCCTTTGGGGAAGCAGGCTTCTTGTGCAAGACCTGCCAGTCAACTGGAACTGCACCACTCGAATTTGCTGGTATGTGACTGAATGTCACCTAAAAGCACCAACGTTCTGGAAATGCAGAGAGAGAACACTCCACTTTTGATGCTCCTATAGAAGACATTGGAATTCTGAACTGGGCCAGGAGTCTGGAATTAAAATGAATCCCCACCTCAAATTAAGGAGGAGTAAAATGGATGCTATTGTACTTGCGTATTATATAAATTGCCTCTTGTCCACTTAAAACTTTTACACAAGCAGAGGTTTGATCATTTTTCTGCTGAAACCATTAAGGGGGAAACTACAATTCATTCTCAGGCATGCAATACACTTTTTTTTTTTTACACTTAATTTGTATCTGGTTGGAAGAAACCATCTAATGTAAAGTAGCCTATGCTGCTTACCCATACACAAGAATATCCCTGTGAGCATAAACATTGCCCTCCTAAAGTTTGTTTCAAACAGAGACCACCACCATTCATGCCAGTCACTGCTTTTAATATTTCATCCAGCATACTTTTAAAATAGTACAATAAATTCCATCAACACTGGCAAGACAATGTGTTAATACTAACATCAAAAATGTTCTTCGGTCACAATGTAATCCAGAATCATTTTCCAAATGTAGAAATATAACTTGGCAGTTTTCCTAGGCATACGACTTTATTGCACTTTATTGGAATTATTTTTTTAAAAAATCTATTTTTACAAGATCAGTGTAAATTGGCTGATCTTAATACTATTTTGTTCTGCTTAATACCACCAAGAAACATGCCACAGTTATTAAACCTGTTTAATTAAAAAAAAATACACTGCTTAATACATTTGTGTGAATATGCATGTACTTCCATGGGGCAAAGGAATCCTCCTTTATCCTGGTTAAATCTATCAATAAAACTATTTGGGTTGTATCCAACTAAATCATTATGTGCACAGAATGACTTCTGTTGGCACAACAGAACTCCCCTCCTCCTCCCCCAGGTGTCTCCTGCACCCCCAAATGTACTCTGGAGATTTAGGGTGTGCATGTGAGAAAACAGGGAGGGAAGATTCTGCTGCACTCGCAAAGTGTGTTCCTCACATGCAGTGATTTAACTGGATACAACTCTGTGCTGCAGAATGTTATTCCATGTACGCCACTCATGAATACCTAGTTTCCCCAAAAACATGGAGGCTACACAAAACGGATCAAACAACTAAAGAGAAGAGCTACTGGAAAGTTTCAGATTTTTGTTTTAAAATTAAAGCAGTTTAAAAGGGGGACCAAAATTGTTATTTTCTATGATTTCTTGGCTGAGAAACACCTTAGCTTGCAATTCATTCAAGAACGGTGTTTAACTGAAGTGCACATTTCTTCTCCCATAGAATTATTTATTGCCATTATTTTTTCCAGAATTCACCAGGAAAACCAGGTCAGTGTAACCTAAGTCAAAGTCCGAAGCCTCTTTGCTGGATGGCAAATCCCTAGTTAACTCAGTGGGACTTACTTCTAAGTAGATGTGATACAACCAGGCTGCTAGATCATTTTAAAAAGATTGCGTCTAGAGTGGCACAATTTCACAAGGCAGAGTTGCAACCAGCCTGTACTATCCTTTGATCGTACAGAAGAATTGCCCCTTGTCCCTAACCGCTTTGAAATGGGTGCAAATGCAGTTCCCTGTGGCCACCAGGTCACAGGAGCAGTCTGTCGTCTGTCACATCACTCCTGTTTGAAGGCAAATGATTTGTCACACTATCATTTTCCAAACTAGTGCTGATGTGTGTCAACAATGGGGAAAGTGCAAGGTCTAAGAAAGCAGCATGAGGTATTTGGCAATACTGAAAAGAAATAGAGGCAAAAAGGTTGTTTAAAAACAATACCTAAATCACACTTTCCCCAGTGCTTCCAATCTCTCTGCATTCAGGTGCTCATTTCCACATGAAATACCTGTGCTGAAGGAATTTCCCAATTTCAAAAAATTGGGAGCATGGGTGAGTAACCTGTGGCTCTGCATGTGTTGCTGATATCCAACTCCCAGCAGCCCCAGCCAGCAGCATCAATGGTCAAGGATGATGGTAACTGTAGTCCAGCAACATCTGGCGAACCAAGCACTAGCCACCCTTGTTCTAGAGCAGTAGTTCCCCAACTTGGGTCTCCAGCTGCTTTTGGACCACAATTCCCATCATCCCTGACTACTGGTCTTGCTAGCTAGGGATGATGGGAGTTGTAGCCCCAAACCGGCTGGAGACCCAAGCTGGGGAAACACTGGTATAGATTACACAGTCAGCTTAGTTCATCAGGGGCTTCAGCCAGGCTTGTTGACCTTCTCAGTATTGTCCCATATGAGCTGAGAGTGAAATTTACAATATACCAGATGCTTTCATTCTTTCTGTAGGGAAGACTGGTAGTGCTTGCTAAGCTGCCTTTCAGGAAAGCTTGTCTCCTGTTATTGATCCTTTCACTGAGAAAGTCATGATAAGCTTCTAAGCAACCCCAGGCCTTCCCGGAAAACAGCTTGAAAACCACAGACTTTACTCTGCAAATCCCACTGTTGGTGGGTCTTTCAAAGCAAAATGTTCAGATCAAGCATTAGATCTCCTCCTTTCAGTTCAAAGATGAACATCACCTGCAGCTAAACAAGACTCGGCTGTATGGCATGTTTCAATTCTATGTTGTGTCTAACACATCTACACAATAGTTACCATATAAAGTTACTACCACATTGGTAGGACAACACTCACTGATTGTGTATTATTTTGAACATGGACAAAGGCCAGGGTCTATGCTGGCTAACAATTTTGCTGAGTACAGAGGTAGATCTATTGATACCAGTACAAAGGGGTCTTCACTGTGACATTAAAATTGGTTTACCATACATGAAAAGATAAGTAGTAGCAATGAAGTAGGTATGTCAGGCATACTGAAATTACAGTGAAATGCTGATGATTGGTGAACAGAGTATTAGAACCTGGGTTCAAATCTTAATTCAGACATAGTCTTGGCCAGGTGGCTTTTGGGGGGCGGGCAGAAAGGTTTGGTCTGCCCTGGTTTCCAGAAATAATAGCAGCCTACCCCTCACAGAATCACACTATAAATAAGGATTGCAAAACATAATCAATAAGCAGTGGATTAAAAGTGCCATAAAACAATGTCTGTGCTTCTTAAAACAGTTGACCAACAACCACCAATATTATAAAGTGACACAACTCATTTGGGGTGGAAAATAGGGCACTCTTGCCATTGTTTTTAGCAGCATAGTGTTTTCATGTGACTGGACTTAAAATATTGTATCAAGAATGTGATTGTCAGATATGAAAAAATAAGGCTAGGAAATAGAGAACTAATACACCCCCAGCTCTGGGGGAAACATGTCAGTTAAGGCAAATGAAACTCATAAATGTAATGCAGAAACCCAGTTTCTTGATTTCCCCAAGAATTTTCCCCAATTCTTGATTTCCCCAAAATTTGGCAACTGCCACTAATTAAGCAGCACAAATTAAGTTTGGCAGCCATTAGGATCCTGCCCGACGCTGCAGTATGCCAGGCACCATGACTAACAGTGAATTCACACGTTGAACAGGGTGGTTTTATCTGCACCCAGAGAGTTAGCATAGTATACTAACTTTATATGCACACGTTTTAACATGTGACACATTTAAAATGCAACCCCTAATGAGAGGACTGCACCATGTACCCTGCGCAACACTTGGATAGGCTCCAATGCAATTTGGAGGAATTTGGTGAGTTTGCCCCATCTGTGGGAACTTTGCACACTATAAGAGGCTATGTTTTCTGTGATTACCAGTTTCCTTTCACTGTATTAGTTAGGTGATTTCAGAAGTGATGGGGGAAGATAGCTTTCCTTTGCTCTACATCATTCAAGTTCCCCCACCCATCACACTTCTCCCACCCATCCCCAAATACATGTTACATAACTTTGATAAGGCAACTTATGAACCCAGTATTAAATGCAAACCACACATTCACACTCTGGGCCTTTGAGGAAAGGAATCTGATGGAGAATTACCACCTGAACTGTAGGTATAAATATAATAGCAAAGATGAACTTGCTCTTTGCTTTCCTGTAAGGTAGGGTTGCCATATTTCAAGAGGTAAAAATTCAGACACAAAAAGTTGTTGAGCTTTTTAAGGGTTGAAGCCAGAGCCTGGGTCGTTCACACCGGAGCCTGAACAAGAGCCGCCCGTGCACATTTTTAAAAAACAAAAAAACAAAATCCAGGACATTTTCTTTAAAATGTAAAATCCCCCCAGATGGGCATGGAGGGACATGTCCCCCCAAAGAGGACATGTCCTGGAATTCCCAAACGTATGGCAACCCTACTGCAGGGCAAAATTGAGAAAGGCAGCAAATCTAAAATAGCATTCTGTGATCTCCTTCTGTCTGCAACATTTGCCAAAGGAATCTTATCTTTAGCTTCTTGAGAGTAGTTAATGGGAACTGTTTTAAATATTGGCAGCAGAAAAACAAAGTGGGCAGTGAAGTAATGGCACCGACAGCAATTTGAGGCCATAATTAGGAAAATTATATTGCAATGCTTAAATAACCTCAGTGCTAAAAAAAAAAAAAGTGTAAAATTGAAATAATACACTAGGACCGAGTTGTCTTCAACAAGGCTTTCTCACAATTTAAAATAAGTTCACCTAATTGTCATTGAGGGATATTTTGTCTTCTACAAATTATAACCCTTTGTTAAAATACACACGCTCCAATTCAGGGTTGCTCTTTTGGATCTTGGCTTGTAATTCTGGCTCCAGACGAGTTACAGACATGGAACTGAGCAAAAGAAAAATAGAAGAGACGTCACATACAACCCATAATCAAATTTCATACATGCAAATGGTGAAGCTTTATGATGATGATTTTTTTTTTAAAAAATTGTATCAAATATGGTTTTGTACTAAGGGCACTTCATTATCAATTCTCAAAGTGTTTTCTTGCACTTCAAATAGTCCCTGTTCAACATTATGAGCCACAGAAGAAGATTTTCAAGTTTTTGCTTAGCTGTTTTGCTTGGCTAAAGTTAACTGGTGAGGTATGTTAATGTGTCAGCCAGGAAAATGCACTTTACATGAACCATTAAGCTTTCATATTATAAATTACCGGTAAACTTGGCCTAACAGTTTGTGTATCACCAACAGGTCTTTAAAACCGATTGGTAACATTTTAATTGCATTCACTCTTAATAATAAAAAAAAGTTTAGCATGTGTGAAAACAAAGGCATGCAGTTAAAATCAAAAACTGTGTCACAGAACTCTTTAACATGTCAGCACCAGAGAATACCCACCTAAGCATGATAAATTCTGATCCCTTTCAAGTTAAGCCTGGAACTGCTTTGGCTATATGCAACTCATAGGCCTTTTCGAAGCCAAGAGGGAAAATTATGTTAACAATCAAACTGCTTTGAGTTAAATCAGCATTCATGTGCCAGAAGAGAAGCAGCAGGGGGATTTCTGGTTCCACGAAAGAACCTTGATCAATCCATGAAATGAAGTTTATATTTATTGATCCCAGGAAATAGGAGTTAAACTTTGTTTATGTAGCTTTCTTTAGAGCTCAATGCAGAAGCAAACATATCCCTTATACAAAGTGGCACAAAGGACCACAGTGTTGCAACAGGGAACACCAAAGCTGTTCATCTTCAACAGGAGGACATTCCAGGTGCCTCTGTTAAGGTTTCCCCCCATGATCCTATACTGGCTTGCAGGATGTGAAGAAGCTCTTAGGGAGTCTATGGCATCCTTCCCCACAGCAGCCCATTAGTAATCTGGCTGAATGACTGTAGAGCATAACTCCAGTGGGTAGCTATAGAAAACAACCAAGAAAATTCCTGTGGTGACGAGAAAGAAAGCAGGAAGATTGCTGCGCTTCCTCTTCTGGACTTCCTCTGGGTGGTGAAGAGGGAGTGATGATTATATAAGCGACACCACCAACCACTAGGTGGTGGTGTTCCCTGCACGTAGTCCTTAGTTAAGGTTTTATGTATTGTCTGTTGTTGCATTGTCTTGGATCTGTTTCTCTAAAGAACAGACCTGTGTTGGAGGTCTGTGCTGTTGATTTAACTGGCAGTATTTTATTCTAAGCTGGTATGGCAGTAACTGGGGTGAGTTTGAGACCACCAATCTACATAGGAGCAAGGTAGCCACCCTCTGCTGAAAGTCCCACTCCTAAGTAAAAGGAGTTGAAGAGGCATCAGACTGGTTTCTCATTGGTTGGGAAACAGCAGCATCATCTTCCCCACATAGTCATGAATGAGAAAGTGTTTCAAGACAGAATCAGGGCTCCCCCCCCCCCAGCTGGAACTCAGTTCCAGGTGGGCGCCATTGTCATTATAAGAGAACAAGGGAGGTGTTCATGGTGAATTCTGGCACTGCTTTTTCTAGAAAAATAGCACTGTTAGTAACTACAAGTGAATGGGGTGAAGGCGAGGAAAATGAACGTGAGAAAGATCTAATCTTATTATGCCAGGCAGGATTAGAACAGAAATGCTACCTAACCTGCTTCCTCAGAGCTAGGCAACAGCAGACTTTGGGCTGGGAACCTATCCTAAGAATAAGGTCATTTTGAAAATTTCTTACTTCCTTAAATTTCTTACTTACTTAAAAAAAAGGGGGTTATGTTCTGACTTCTGGAATGTTTCTCTCTAAATGAATATGACTCCTTGTTTTCTAAAAATTTTGCAATGTGCTCAGCATAATCTTACCTCTCACCATAGCCCAAAGTACCGGTAATTTTTTTTATATAAAAAACACACATTACCTTTTTTGTGGAAATAATGCACAGCACAGAGGTGTTGCGAACACCAAACTGGAAAAGACAAACATTAAGTTAGGTTATTTGGGGTAACTGTCCTCAAAGTACGAACTGGCCTCTTTCAAATGTGCAGCACCTTAAAATCCTAACTCTGGACGTCAATATTAAAAGCACAGATATTGCAGAAAAAGATTTCATGGGCTAAAGTCCACTTCATCAGATGCATGGAACTCCCCCTTGTTTCTTTCCTTTGTCCCTGCATCACTTTATTTATGTGCTACATTCAATTTATTTACTATTCAACAGAGCTGATAGTAATGAACACGGTTCTGATATGAGAGGCTTGAAAAGGAACCACAGGGAGACTTGTGAAGGGTTCTGTGAGTCTCCTCCCTGCCCAGTTTGAGTTCCAAAACTTGGAGGTTTAAATGGGGAGCAGGAGAAGGCTCACAAAGCCTTTTCCAAGTCCTACCATATTGGGGACTTTAAAGGAAAGGCAGGAGACAGCCCTATGCTCTCATTTCAGCCCCTGGAGAAGACGCTGTCTTAAACCTTATTGAAGTAGCTTGGTTGTGCAAGCTGTTTCCATGGGTGCTTTTGCACAGGCCAGTAATCCCCACACAGCTGATGAAAGCCTGTCCTCCCGCCTATCAGCTGACGACCCCTTGGTGGGCCAGGATTGGCCTGTGGACTAGAAGTTCCCCGACTCCGTACTATGACATGCCTCCCCCCCCCCCGGGCTTATATGGCCCCCTGTTCCTCCCCTTTGGTTTGCTCTGTATCTTCCCCAACCAAGACAAAGTCAGCCTATTCCAGAGGCTCAAGGTCTGCTTTTGTTTGCATTGCTCCCCCAGTAGCTGCTTTGGGAAAAGGTTATCATAGCACTTTCTCCAAGTTATTTGCCTTAGTCTTAAAGAGAGGCTTTGATGGCCTCATTGTGCCAAAGTCAAAACTACACCTTATGCTTAATGTGTAGCATGCAGGGATTGTCTCTGCTGAACCAGATCAAAAGCCCATCTAGTCCAGCATTTGGTCCTCAAAGACATCAATATCAGATGCCTCTGTGAAGCCACTAGCTTTTCTTTAATTGATTACAGCTGGACCTGGCAGGTTGTTTTTGGATGGGCTCATAGGTGGAGAGGGAAAGGACAATCCTATTCTTTCCACATGTTGTGATCTCAATAGCAATTGCCCCTTCCACCATTGCTGGAATGAAAGAAAACACAAGATACACAGCCACACTGCACACATGAAGCGCAATGTGCAATTCCCCACCTAGGGTTCAAAATCAGCATCTTTCACAGAAGGAAACATTGTTATGATAACCACAACCATATCCCCATGAATTCATTTTTATTTATTTTTTTTACTCACCAGAAGCCAACTAAACCCACTTGAATGGGGGCACTCATCCATGGAAACCTCTGCGTTTTAAAAGAAATGTTACATGATGAAATGAGATATTTCCTCTCACCACATATGTACTATTCACATTCTTGGGTCCAAACCTTTTCAAAGCACATGGACTCTGAAAATTTATGCAAAATGGAGAAGGCGTGCTTGAACACACACCTAACTACTATGGGTTCTGCAAACATTCCCAGCCTTAGAGTGAGGTGTTATAGCCTCCAAGGTCAATAGCCACCCGCACACCCCGACTCTGCTGATTTGTCCATGTGTTCTTAGCAGCAGGACAGATTTCTAAAAGTAGGGCAGTATTATAATATCAGACACACAGAGTGTTTAAGGGATGAAAACAGTCCTTTCCTGCAATTAGATGAATTACTTTTGTAAAATTCCACTGAAAGCACTGCCATTGCTATAGGGGAAAAGGCTCGGGCCTTCAGGTTTTGAAAATGTTCATTGCTGTTATCCATTAAAACCCTGGGATGGGTGCTTTAGAGGTATATATATAGTTGTAGTAAAAATACACACATCAGGAAGTACTGACGAATCAGTCAGACAATGTGAGCAATGTTAGGACTTTCTACAACAGGTGATCCCATATTGCATTTGTTGAATAATGCAAAAGGATTAATTCCAATGTATATTTTAAAGTTGCACCGAATTTCTTTTTTAAAGAATTGCAAGTGCCACTTAAAGAGAAATTGGGGCAGGGGTTGCATTCTGGGGTATTTCTCTATAAGCAAGAGTAATACAATCCTACCCCTACCCTCACTTTGGGAATTTTTTTTTTTTAAACTTCATAAAAACTGATAGACAAGCCTCCCCTTTTCCCATTACCAGCTGTTGTTCCTGTGTCAGTAAGGAACAGCTATTCTTTGGGAATTATTATAACATCTAAAAAAAACCAATGCATTGTTTCACAGCATACAAATCCTATGTACAGTTTATTGTCACATCATCAAGCAAAACTAGTCTTGCAACAATTAATCATTTAAGGGATATTATAAAGATGCTGTGTTAAGACTTCTACCAGAAAGTAAATGCTAATGAAACCAAACCACAGCAAGCCTCTTCTATATTGAATTTGCTTCTGTTACTAAAAACAATCATTCATTTTCATATATGGTATCATAAACAGGATGAAGATTAAAAGTAAAATAGTTAATTGGTTAGAATTACAATGGATGTGTGCAATTATGATTTTCAAGTAAAAAGCATTCCATAAACTGCTATTGTATTAAGGATCAGAATGAAGTGTTAAATAGTTGGAAATAAGCAGCAAATGTGGAGCTATAGATTTTGTGCTTTAGATATGAGGTAAAGAGGCAGGGAAAATATTCTGTGCATATTTACTCAGAAGTAAGACCCACTATGTTCACTGGGGCTTACTCCTAGGGAACTAATGTAGATGAACAAGCCTTTAGGATTGGAGTGACTATATTGAACTGCTCATCAGTTCCCAGATTAGACATAGTCAAGGATCTTTAACAATGCCTAAATGTATCACACCCACAGATGTGGACAACTAAGGTTACTGGGGCTTTCTCTGCACTGCAGGAATCCAAAGCCACAAAGTAGCTGCCTGTGAATCAGGTAGTCAAGGAACAAATGGCAGCTTTAAACTTCAAGGATGGTGTGGCATGTAATGATGCACCTCTCTGGAAACTGAGCAGATGGCAGAACTCCAGCCAGCCAAAGGACTCCTATTTACTTCATATTGTGCCACAGTTTATGATCAGCCAGACACCAACAGATGCCACCCAATGGAATCATAACAAAAGGGCAGAGGATAGAACTCTGCACTGGAGATGTTCTAACACCGAATGCAAGATGACATTGTAATTCTCAAAGCTGTTGTTTGGAAATATTTCGTTTTTTGTAGGATGAAGAGTTTTGTGTAGGGGTGCCTCTTGAACACAAGGGCATTCTAAAGTTTGTTTTAAGTTTGTTGTTACACAGAATCATGAGAAACAATAGCAGGCAGTCTCCTTTTCTAAGCATTTGCATTGGGGCTCATAGCACCATTCAAGTCAGCTACCGTTTTCAGATAGAGCAGGCACACAAAAACATTCCTATATGTGGGAACAAGAGGAGCCACTGATGCGCAACAGACACATGGATGTTTAAATGTATTTCTCAGTTGCATGGGGCCGGCTTGTACTAGCCGGAAACCTTTTCTCAAATTTGGTGAGCTTGTAGCACTTAGCTTCCCACAACTGTGAGAACTGGAGCATCTGCATGGGTGCTGTAAATGGGGCCAAAATTACTCTGTCTTAAGACTCAGGTCTAACCAGGAACATTGGCACCTGTCTTTTAGCAAGTTGGATCACACTGCCTATGCTGATTGGTAGTAACTTTCATGGACTCCAGACAGTAGTCTCTTTCAGTGTCAGTTTGCTGGAGATTGAATCTGGGACATTCTTCATGAAAACAGACACGCTGCAGCTGAACTATGGCCCCACCTCCTATTACTACCTTTAATGAGATAAAGCCAGCATGAAATGGCTTTTCTGCTTGTTCCTTCCTCTGTTCCCCAGCTGAGGACAAAAGCAAGTGCTGCCAGGCTGCTGCTCAAATTAAAATCACGTATTTTTCTCGAACTCCCAGTGATTAAAATGCCTGGCATGTTTGGGGCTGCTGTCATTTCTTTTTACTATGCTGCAGCCAACTTCTTGTGCTCCATATTCACCACTGCTCTCAGGTGAACTGTCTGCTTTTATTTGGGGAGTCACATTTGGAAAGTTTCAGCCATTTCCATGACTCAGCAAGATTCACTGCAGTTATATTTAAGGCATTATGTAGTGAAGAACAGCTAGAAGGACAGCCACCTGGAGCTAGAAACATATAACACCGGTCTTGAAAGACCTATATTGGCTCCCAGTACGTTTCCGAGCACAATTCAAAGGGTTGGTGCTGACCTTTAAAGCCCTAAATGGCCTCGGCGTAGTATACCTGAAGGAGCGTCTCCATCCCCATCATCCAACCCGGACACTTAGGTCCAGCTCCAAGGGCCTTTTGGCAGTTCCCTCACTGCGAGAAGTGAGGTTGCAGGGAACCAGGCAGAGGGCCTTCTTGGTAGTGGCACCTGCCCTGTGGAACGCCCTCCCATCAGATGTCAAGGAAATAAACAACTATCTGACTTTTAGAAGACATCTGAAGGCAGCCCTGTTTAGGGAAGCTTTTAATGTTTGAAGTTTTACTGTGTTTTTAATATTCTGTGGGGAGCCGGCCAGAGTGGCTGGGGAAATTCAGCCAGATGGATGGGGTATAAATAATAAATTACTATTATTATTATTAGAAAGGAAGGCAATGTTTCTGTGGCAGGATTCAAAGAAATGAAGACCTTCACACAATCCCTCTTTTCCTTCTCTTTGTCTGAACCTTTAAAGTAAAGATTTTTTTCCTTAGGCTGAGTGAACAAGAGCTATTACCTGGAATGGTGGGGAAATGCTAAAGCCTGTATGCATTAATAAAGCAGGTTGTAGATGGTGTCAGAGTAGTATAAGAAATGAACTTTAAGCTGACATGCCAAAGCTGCTTGTTTTATTTAAAAAAGAAGTGCAGTTCATTGCTCAATGGATCCAGGGCTGATCAATAGCAAGTCTTATAATTAACTAGCTGTAGAGCAATGATTCACCTGAGCTCACAGTCCAGGAGGCAGAGAGGGGGCGGGGAGGAGCAGGAAAACATAAAGGGAGTCATGGTGGTGTCAAAGAACACTGAACAGTCACTGAAGGGCTCTTTCAGATGTGCTGATCTGAAAAAATTACAACATCTTCATGTTGATTAAACTACATACACGCCAATGGAGACTTTGCTTGACATATGGCATTCTCTTTTCATTAGCCACTGCAAGAAATATAACTGAACCAACAGAAATGCTCATCACGTAACTTGTCACAGTCAAATGCAAACAATGTTAACTCCAAAATGTGTAATATGCTTAAGCAAACATCCCTGCTTCTTCTAACGTATTCAAGTCCCCCACTGGAATTCTACAGAGAATATTTCATATTTGCTGATGGATTGGGATAAATACACTTACACATTATGTTTCCATCAAAAAAATAAATAAATCCTTCCAGTAGCACTTTAGAGACCAACTAAGTTTGTTACTGGTATGAGCTTTCATGTGCATGCACACTTCTTCAGATCCAAGGAATTTTTTTATTTTGTTTCGACTACGGCAGACCAACACGGCTACCTACCTGTAACTAGAATTATGTTTCCATGTTTGCTTTAGCAGCCCAGAGGATTAGACAACATTTCATTGTGCAACACAGCGCCCAGTGTGCTGGGGGCTACGTGTGCTAGAATGTACCTTAATACATTCGTGAAGTCCAGTGGATTTTAGCAAATAAATATAAGTGACTGACTGACTCTTCGAACATGATGCATTGAATTCCACATAACCTATTTCAGCTAACACTTCATATCAATCTAGGAGACTTGGAGCAAACTCTTTCTAAGTCACTAGGTAACCTCAGGCAAGCAGCTATCTGTCAGTGGGGATAATGATGGCCTATATAGCATAACTGATATTTAATGAACTATGTCCCAAGAAAATTATTCTCACTTCAATGTTGCAAGAAAAAAATTATGGGAGGGATTCACTCTTGAACCCTGTCAGCAGAAGCCCTGTGCTTGCCCTAGGTGAGATTAATATCTTACAATGACACTGAATTCCCCGACATACAGAATGTTACATGAAAAGAGCTGCTTCTCGTGGAATTGCATAGGTTGGCAACAATGTGTGGTGCTGGTAATATTCTTGATGTTTAGTCCATCAGCAAGAGCATAAGAAGCATGGAGGCCACTTTAACAATCACTCCCTGTTGCCACTTCAAGCCACTTATATGCACAAAAATCCAAGAAGAGCCCTGGTGGATCAGGCCCATCTAGGCCAGCATCCTGTTCTCACAGTGGCCAACCAGATGCCTGTGGAAAGCCTGCAAGTTGGACATGAGCGCAGGAGCATCTGCCCATCATTGATTCCCAGCAAGTGGTATTCAGAGGCATACTGTATTTCAGGCAGGTGACTCCAGGCCACCACAAACCTCTCAAATAAGCAAATTTGCAGCAGGATGGAAAAAGTCATCTGACTATGTAGGGAGCTGCCACGCAGTACTCGATTTATGCATGACAGCCGTTGCCATACGGATCAATTTTAACTTAAAGCAGCTTCCCTGTGACAGCATACTTCATGTACATCAGCTTCGAATTAGGTCCTTGCAGGGGATGTCATGCATCTGAAAATAACCCTGACTTTTAGCATAAACGCTTTAATCAACATATATCTCCTTGTTACAATTTATGAAAGCAACGGTGTGGATCTAATTTGCACAATGGAATGAAGAGCTTTCACATCCCCCCCCCACCCCTTGTTTTATTCACCAACAAAAATGTTCCCTAGAGCAGAACAGGGAATAACAGCAGGTTTTCTCTTTTACTTTTTATTGCTCTGTGAACGGCTATTTCATTAAAACTGATCTCTTAATTGTACTGGCTGTAAGAAGGAAATTAATATATCTTCAGGAGCTTAGGCTTACCTTTAAAAATGCCTTCTTTTCCAAAGAATTCATTATGAACGGGGGAATGGCTACAAAAACAAAGAATGAAATGCTTAAACCTTAGCAAACAATGTATACAGAGCAGTTTCTAATAACAGGTATACCTCAATGAGTTTACTGGTAGTGTATGGCTTTCCTGAGGCACTCTATTAATATGCATAAATAAATTAGCAATGTATGGAGATGAAAAAGGGCTATAAATACATGAAGTTTCACAATAGATATAATTAATTTAAAAAAGATTTTAATAATATGGTCAGCTAGAGCAATGGCTACAATATCAACAGTGCATTGCAGATACATTGTAAAAATAAATAAAACTCTGCCATGTTTCTCTACAGTATCTTTTATGCGTGAGCCATTAGCTGTTCGAATCTAATGTGCTGAAGCCAAAGTTCTTAGAAGAGCATGATTTCAATCACTACTTATGCTTAGCTGAAGGTGAACTAACCCATGCCAGGAGCAGCCATAAGGATCCGTGAGATAACCACCTGCACAATGGCCTGTTGGGCAGCTTTGGACGATTCACCCAATCGGTTTCCATTTTCGTCTGTAATGGGAATACCATACTTTAGTTCCCTGTTGGGTTTTAAAAAAAGAAAAGAAAAAAGCTGAACAATTGCGAAAGGTTACTCTTTAAGGGTATGCTCAAATTGTTTATGTTCCTCAAGTTACGTTCCAGAACATTTGTTAATCATTTGTAAACTTCAACAACGGCCCTGCTTTGTTTTTCATTACATTCATAGGAGCTGGTTTGCACATGATGCTCAAGCAATGCTATGGCTTTGTGCAAATGCTAGAGATTGGATTGTGGCCACTGTGCTCCTCTCCCAGTCCTCCTCCTGCTGCACCACTGAAAGCTAAGCCATGGGTTGGTTTAGCACAGGGTAGGGAATCTTTGCTGGCTGGCGGGCCAGATCTCTATCTCCCCCACCCCTGCCTGGCCAAAGTGTGAGTGTTGAAGGCACACTCTGATCCACTCATCAGCTGTGGTGTGGGTAGGAACTTACCTTCCTGGATTCAAGGAACAACTTAGGAGTTTTAAGCTCTCAATTTCTCCTTTGAAGTCTTTTCCCTTACCTGCTCCACACCTGCTGTCATGACATCAGGTGTGGGGTGGGTAGGTGTGGCTTCCTGAAAGTGGCTTCCTCTGCAGGAGTCACATCCAATTTCAGTCAAAGCTGGAGAAGAATTCAGGACCATTTAAAGCTTGTGCCAGCTTTGAAATGGGCTTTAATGAGCCTCTGAATTTATTTTCAGAGTCTGGCTTAGAACAAATTTTGCAGCATCCCTCCTAAGCCAAGAGGTGCTCTGTGGCACATGCTAGATTTTTATCTTACCTTTGCCTCATTAATGGGATATTTATGCAGTTAGCAGCAGCTACAGCAGCAAAAGGAACAAAACGTCCTATAAGAGGTGAGACATGCTGTGAAAAAAGAAGTAAGAGTCACCTGAAGATGGACAAACCTCACCAATCCTCAGCCACTCTAAAATATTATCTTAAGTCTTGTGGGGTGCTACTATTTTGTGAAAAGCTGATCTTAATAATCTATACCAACACATCAGAGAATATATGTGCCTGAAGCTAGAATCTTTTGAGAACACTGGTATAGATTGTACCTTTTAAAAAATGAGAGTGGTTTCTCAACTGTATTACAGTGACATAAAAATATTTTAGAACAGAAATACTGGGTTATAATCACTCCCAGAAATCAGGTTAATTTTTTGATGAAATGCCATTTAGGGAAGCTATATGATCTTTTTTTTTTTTTTTTTATTAAAAACAACCCCTCTATCTTTCTCTTTGAAAAATGGTTGCAGTCATTCTGAGAAAGCTTTTTGAGGTGTAGCTATCTTAGAGTATGTCAGCAAACACAGCAGGGTGTCTCATGGTTTCTTGAAGATTTATTGCAGCAGAAGCTTTCCCAGGCAAGATCCTACTTCATCAGATGCACAACATGGACAGTGAAGATATGCACATGTTAAATGTTTTGGGGTTGGAGATAAAAATGACCTTTAAACACCTCTTTAAAATGTATACCAAAGCTTTATTTTTGTTTTGTTCTGCACATCGCTCAGTTTTTATTTGTGATATACAATCCCATTTTGCTTTTATCTAGCTTTTAGGAAAATGTAATATTATTATATTTGTATGAGTTAATGTTGTTTCATTGTTTTTATGTAAACTGCTTAGATTTTTATTATACAAGCAGTATAAACTATTTATAAAGAAATCTAAAGTGGATTTAATGCAAGAATCGGAAACAGCACCTTATCTGAGTATCAGTTGCAAGAGACCTCGCCCTAGAAACTGAGACTATATTTTCAGTGAGGTGGTAAATCCAAGCCTGAGCTCACATAACTGAATACTCTTCCATATAAAAATATTGTGGTACAAAGCAAGCTGGAAGTTCCAGAAAATGCTAGGCTAGAACACTTTCCCCTGACATCTAATTTCTGTGTGCTGACATATTCAAAGCTATAAAAATGAATCAGTACTGAACTGAAGCAAACAGGATTCATTCACAAGAGACTGATAAACCCACAGATGAAAAGATTAAGTGGGCTCCTGAATGTGCAAGGTCATGTCACAATAAATGCACTGGCTTTTAAGGTGCCACAAAAGCCCTTGTTACTCCTTGTGCGTGTGGAAATCATTAACTAAAAGTTTCCACAACAATCAAAACTCTTTCTCAAAGCAAAACGGAGGAAATGATTAAATACCTTTGTTAGTGCATTAAGTCCTAGAGCAGTTGCAACAGCACCTGTGGTGGCAGAAACATAGGCTGTTCCCAGCTGGCTAAAACAAAAATAAGAACGTTTGTGTGTGCACAATAGTCGTATATGTTACATCGCACATGTTCCAATTATGTAGGCGCAACTAGCATGGTACTGTAACATGTTCTCCTGGCTGAAAGACAAAACTGCACCGGAATATAATGTCAGGGCATCTAGTAGGGTTACAAACTTTCCCCTTTCCCTCTTATGATGCTAAGTGGCTGACTCCTAAGCGATCTATATATTCTATATCCACAGTTGGGAGGCAGTATGCCTCAGAATGCCAGTCGCATGTGAGGAGTGCTATTGCCCTCAGGTTCCAGCTTCTGGCTTCCCATAGGCATCTGGTTAGCCACTCTGATGGCAGGATGCTGGCCTCTGACCCCATCCAGCAGGACTTCTATGTTCTTTGCTACCGAACTGACAGTTGGGTGGTGTACACCTGTACTCTGATGAAGGACTCAGTGGAAGCATCGTGCTTAGACTGAGCTCTGAGATCTTATAGCTGAGTGGTAGAGCATGTGGTTTTTGTATGCAATGCATCCTAATCTTAGTCCTTGGTATATTCCATTTAAAAGATCTCACTCGGAGACCCACTGTCAGTCATGCCATATGATAATAGGTTAGACAGGCTAATGGGCTAACAATATAAAGCTGCCTCATACGTTTGACAGTTCACTATGTTTGGAAGCATGATAGAATATCTAGTGGGTTGTGGCTTCAGATATACTTGTAGACTCTTCCTCTGCAGAATGAGCCATGGCTTTCTTTTTGCAGCTATTTCCTCTGCCAACTCTACTATATGGTGAACTATGCCAGTCCATTTATCAGAGAGCAGGAGGATCTAGGTGCATGGACAGACTGTCCTTTTTCATGAAGGAGAAAAGATACAATGGGTCCTCAAGGCACTAATTTTGGAGCTGGACCCTTAACAAGAGTCTACCAACGTTCATCATCTCGGCCCCCAAACAAGGTCCCCCACCCCAATTAGGTCTAATGCCATCATAAGCTGCCAAGGAGACTGAGTAACCTTGAGCCATCTTCACCAGAGGCAGATAGATCACCTCAGAATATCTTGGGAAGTAATTCGCTTCATTTCTTACATTTATATCCAGCTCAGCACCACATACACAAGGCTCTCAAATGCTCTCCCACCCAGGCAGTGACCAGACCCAGAGGTGCTTAGCTTCAAAAAAGTTGCTTCGCTGTGTGCCTTTACACTCTGATACCGGTCAGAAACTGGTTATACCAAAAGTAACTGGAAGGATAAAGAGCAGCGGTGGGGAACCTCAGGGCCCCCGGATATCGCTGGACTCCCACCAGCTCTAGCCAGCATGGCCAAGGATCAGAGACAAAGGAAACCACAGTCTAACAACATGTAGAGGGCTTCAGGTTCCTCAGCTCTGATGCAAAGACTTCCGAGCATGTAATTATGGTATATCTGTCTGTCTGTCTGTCTGTCTGTCTCTCTCTCTCTCTCTCTCTCTCTCACACACACACCCTCTGAGTGTGCAGGCTTAGGATGTCAAGCGACACTGAGTGGCTGTACTGACCACCTGTCTCCTACTGGCAGTTCTGCTCCTACATTCAAGAACATCACCTTTGCTCTGCTCTTGTCACATCTGGGCAACATCTTTTGGTCTTCTACCTCAATGTTTCCCAGATGTGCTCGGCCAGATGAATAATTCTCAAGACATTTAAAAGACCCCACCAGAACCAGAAAACTTCATGGACTATAGAAGTGAAGCACACATGCCTGTTTGAAATGCTCTGATCCCATACCAGCTGCAATCCATAGTAGATTTCTAGAATGCATTAGTAGCCTAATTTAGTCATTCAAATTATGCAGATATGACCTTGGGTGATTATCTACATGCAAATAACTTGTTTTTAGTACCAGACAGAAGTAACTAGGCAGTCATGCATCTAGTAATATCTCACATATATTACTGAGGCGGTGTACGTGAAGTGCTTGGAATGCTCGCTATATGCATGTTACATATTAATGTTATTAAATTAGCATCACTTCGATTTCCCCATTATAGTTTACCTTGTGCTTACATGTCGTCACGTCAAGCCAGTCTATGAAAAACCACATTGCAAATTTAATAATAATCCAAACTAAGCAATCTGGGATCCATTATTATTACAGCTGCTGGAAGCCATTCAGAAGAAGCAAGGGACCTCTCTTGCCTTGGGCATGAATTCCTCAGAGCAGGGCAGAATACAGGGCTGTTTCAAATATGCAGGGCCTGGCTGCGGCTCAAAAACTAAACCTTACTGCCGGCTCCACAACCAATTACCACCCTCATCCCAAGCTTTAGGGAAGATGATTTCGGGCAGGGACAACTAGCCCCCACGGTTTGGGGCGCTAACCATTTTTTTCTGATTGTGCAAGGCCCCATCAATTTGATGGCTGCTATTAAAAGTGGGGGGAAGCACTAACATAGACCCAGTGCTGGGATGGGCAGAGCCCATCACTGTGAGGGAGATGCAAGCAGTCTCCTCCCCAGTCATCAGACTGATCATTTTAGGAGCGCAGAGAGGGAGATGACCACACCCCCTCTGGTGATCACAGATAAGGCGAGTAGGGAGAGTGTGTGCTTTCAAACATGTTGGACTGTGTGTGTGCATGTGAGAATGTGGACTGGTGCACATACTGCTGGCACGTGGCCAAGGGTGAATGAGGCTTCTTTTCGGGGGGGGGGGGGTTGGCAAAACAAGTTAGCCACCCCTGCTTTAGTGACTGGTCACTCCATCTGTCTTGTGAGCTATTTTGGCTTTCATCAAAGATAACACTGCCTACATATCACATTATGCTAATTAGAGCATAATTTTAACTCATAGAGATTACGTGTGCAAAATATTAAAGCATTTTCTCAGGCTGTTCACACCATAGCACTGAATTTAGGTCTAAACTAGAGCAGATATTGTAATTCAAGATTTTTGAATTTTCTGCCTGGTGTGGCTTAAATATCTTACCTGACAGTAATGGGAGCATCTCCACTCCTGTTGGTGTAATTTACGATGGCATTGAACGACTGGTTAATCCACTGCCAGAAGACCACTGCTGGAGTAGTTCTTAAAAACAAAAAGTACCATCAATTTTATTCAAAGTGATGAGATTAAGTCAATCAAATGTTGTTGGACTGATTATTCTTCATCACAATCCCCCCAAAGATTATTCTGTAAAGGATCAGCCAAATCAGTCTTTTGAACTGTTTCTTCGCAAAATGATAGCTTTCCTACATGAAATGTAGAAATGCACAGGTCTTCTTGAGGAATCTGTTCCAGTTTGAGTACTGAAATAAGTTAAGATTCTATTAGATGTAGCTGTTCAGTTACAATAATGTAAAACTTGAAGTGCTTTCCCCAGGTACAGAGCTACGTTACTTGACAAACATTTCCAGCTCAGATTTAGAGAGTCACATAGATTATTAAAATGTAAATTTAATATCAGGTGGTTTTTATCCTGTAAGACTTGACAAAAAAGCCAGCTACTATAATTCAAGTGGGAAGATAGCGATAATCATGGTTAAAGGGAAATTTGATACTTCATCTTTCCATCAGTATCTCGCATACTGAAGTTCAAGAGTTCTCAGACTGAATTTTCTCCACTTTGTTTTCTTTTGAAGGAAAATAAATAACCAAACCAATATGTGAAAAATATAAGGGAGCAGAGGAAACAAAAAATGTTCATTTTAACTGTTTTTTTGAAACATTCAAAGTATACAACATCATTCACTTGGGCTGCAGCAGCACTAAAACCCTTTAGAGTACACAAAGTTGTTACAACCAGTGTCAACAGGACTATGGCCTTCAAAATGGATTTCTCAATTGCATATTTATTTTACTCATGTACTATCATGCATTACTTACCTATAAAAGGTCATCATGCAGCCAGTAATGGTCATGTTCATGGGCACCTGAGCAGACATGCGGCCAATTAAAACCATCTTTTCCCCAGTATCTGGATGGAAGGCTGAATCGTAGATATATTTTGCCCTCCATAGTTCATCTTCTGTTAATCCAGGGCATGGAATTCCTTGTCTTGGGGCAGATGGAAATATATGTGAATATGTAATTATAAATATGACGTTAAGATAGGTCCAAAACTTAAGTAATTATTCACATGAAAGATTGGCACATATCTTCTCTGCACACACCACTGTGCAGCAGCTTAGCATAAGAACCTCTGTGTCCCTTTCCATCATCGTAACTTCTCTTTCTCATGTCAGCATAGTCACAGGAGTACTGCAGGTAGGTCAATGTAAGCAGCTGGCTCACACTGAATTTTGTTCATGCAATTGTGCATCAAAGGGCAAGGCCTAAGGAGAAAATAGTCACTGCTTGTTTGCAAAATTGACTTCTGGCATTCTACTCCAAAATATTTTATCAGTCCCTTACATTCCACCCCATCTTCCCTTCTTCCTCACTACTGACAACAAAGTTTAATTCCTCATTCCTAAATGTTCATTGCAGAAGGCTTTTTCCTCTCAAGCAACCATGTTTAGGAGCACCCCACTTATTGTAGCTCTTGGCACACTGCCTGGATAGCTCAGCTGGTTAGAGTGTGGTGCTAATGATGCCAAGGTTGCAGGTTTGATCCCCGTATGAGACAGCTGCATATTCCTGCATTGCAGGGGGTTGGACTTTCAGCGGTTCTCAACCTGTGGGTCCCCAGATGTTGTTGGACTACAACTACCATCATCCCTGAGCTCTGGCCTTGCTAGCTAGGGGTGATAGGAGTTGTAGTTCAACAACATCTGGGGACCCACAGGTTGAGAAAGGCTGGGACTCACTAGATGATCCTCAGGGTCCCTTCCAACTCTATCGTTCTTTGATTCTATGATCTGACCACACTAAAAACCAAACTAACACCTGGAACACGGTGTATGCCGGCTCTGATCAGCAGTTACAATTCATGACATGGATGCCTCTGGACTGGTGGTTTATGGTGTTCTGCCTCATATTCTTGACACAGTAATAGTGTATTGCTCTCTGGAGGGGTTTATAGCACAACAGAGGCAAGGCAGAAATAAACCAGAACATTTTTTTTGTATATAAAGTTATGGGATTTCAGCAGGCAGTGACAGGATATGACCTGATTGAAAATCACCACCCCAACGTGTTTTCAGGCACAAACAGGCTTGAAAGTGGGAATGCATATGACAGCCTCGATAGCATGAGCACAAAATAATGAATGCACAATAAAAGGCTGGTCATAATGCATAAATCCACACCCACATCCACACACCCACGTATCACAGAGGCTGCTTCTTACACTGTGTACATATTTCCCCCCTAACATCAGTATAGAACACCCTTTTGATTATAACACCTGTACACCATGTTTGCAAGAGGGTGTCTTAAAGAGGAATGGGTATTTGCTGGCTCCGCAACTGTGGGATTCTCTTCCCATTTAAGACTTCCTGAGATTCAAGCTGGAGACTCTTCTTGACCAGACACTACAAGAGTTGCTTTTTTTGGAGAGAGTGGGGCCTGGGTACCATTTTCTACTGCAAGTGGCTATTTTATTTTACTCTTTTTACATTATGCCTTGAGTATTCTCAACTACCTTGAGATTAAATTAGGGTGCTTTTAAAAAATAAACATTTACCTGTAATCATGCACAATTTTTCTTGCTTTTTCTAGTTGCTCATTGGACAACAAAATATTCCTAGGATCAGTGACGGTGAAGAAATGGCTCGCTCGTCCAATAAACGTACTTTGATCCCAGCGAGGCTCTTTGATATTGATGTTGAATGGTATATCGGCTGACATTTTTTCAAGAACACTAAATAAGAAACGGAGAAAGAAGCAGTTTTCAGTTTCACAGTTCTTGGCTTCCTGAGTTTATCTGGACCCCTTTAGATTTCTGGTTCACTGCCACAGATCTCTGAACTCTTGTTGAAAATCAGAGATAAAGAAAACTCAGCCCAGTGATGCAGTCAAATGCTGAAATAGCACTTGTGCTTCATCTCCAATAAGAGGATATTTGACCAGAGTTTTCAATAGAAAACCCTGCTTGCAACTTGCATGAGATCATGCTAAAAGTAGGTCAAGATGTCCCACAAAGCTTTTGTTGAATGCCCTTGTCTGTTTTGTAAGCTCCCCATCATATTTAATTTTCTATTCATAACAGCAGAAAAGTTTACTGCAGCTCACTTGAGGATGAAACAGTGTGTGCATCTGCTTACAAAATTATTTGATATATATGCATTAAGGACTGTATTGGATTTTACTTTCCCCTTATAATCTTAAAGATGCAGTTAGCAGAAGGCAGCAAAATAACTATGGGCATGTTGTCCATAGGATCAGAAACTAATCCAGCACACAGATCTCACAGACTTCTCATTATTTCTCACCCATGCCTTAAAAATGCAGGTAACCTCTGAAGCAGCATACTATACAATGTGCACATGGATATGAAAAATGAAAGCAGGTGCCATTTATTCTTCTATCACCTGCAACAACAATATGCTGAGCTCTCATTCCATCATTGGGGGGGCGGCATCAAAAATGCCAGTGGGTACACAAAAGATCAGTGGCAAGGGAAACTGATGGACTATGTGGAACTGGCAAAACTGACACATAAATTACATGACAAGGACAACTGTGATTTTAAAGAAGAATGGGAATCTTTTACAAAGTACTTAAAGAAACAACAAAATGAACTGAAAGGCTTGCTGAAGTTTCTAATCTGAAACCTTATCATAGGACAGGATCTCCACTGGCCAATGTTCACTCAGTTAACCCCCCCCCCCAAAAAAAAACTCCAAGAAAAAAATAAATCCAATTACCCTAGAGAGTTTAATTGCATTGCTGAACTTGGCTCCAACTTATCTTTCTTATTGTTTTGAAACCGCAACTGCTTATGCCATAATTGACAGACAGTGTGAGCTACCATTTCCCATCTTTAAACCACTGGAGCTGGTCAATGTACTGCCCAAGGTAGGGATCCAAAGAGACAATTTGAATGCCTAGGAATCTTCCTCATGTGCAAAGGATTGCATTTTTTTGCTGATAGCAGAAACCGCTCATGCTCCACTGAATGCTGCTCTAGAGTATGCAATCAGGCAAGTTTAGATTCTGGATGTAAATAACTAGCTCTCTTTAGATAGTAATGTGTATTACTTCACATACTTCTAATAGTGGTGAGACAGCCCAGTTATATTTGGGAAGCCTTCTGATTATTCATAAGCACACTTGGTGTACATGTGGAAGCAGCTTTGCAGTTCTCTGGATTCCAGCTGCAATCTCCAAGATTGAAAGCGAACCTCAGAATTAACTATACCTGTGTATTGCATTTGGAAAAGGTAGGGCATATAGGATTTCAATGGCTGTTCCAGAACCGCAAAGTCTTTGGGAAACAGTACAGTGTAAGCATTTTGTTGTAGCCAGGGTTAAACTGGCTGGTTAAACTTGAGCTGGCGAATAGCCTGAATGTTTGAAAGGTTACAGGGTCTTACCAACACAAAATGTAGGAGAACAGTAACACAAGTGTAAAATCTAATCTAATTTCAAAATGAAATGCAAGTCTTGAACAAAGTTCAGCCAAATGCTTTTAGTATGAAAGAGTACATATAACAGCAAAAAAGGAGACTTTAGACCTTGTTTAAAGGTCAACAATGTACCTGCAATGAAACTCCAGTAGCAATCAAAAATTAGTTCTCTTTTAAAAACAAAAACTTTCTATTGAATAATATGGTTGCAAGACACAGCTGGTACATGGAAATGAATTATTTTCCGCAGCAATATATTTCATGATTAGAGCTGAAAACATTTACGTACATCCTTCTAGTTTAAACTACATTTTTCAGACTGGAGTGTTATAATCAGAAAAGTGTGTTTTGGGTATATATGTTTATTGCTTGCCTGGAATGAGTTTTGCTTATGAAATGTCCATTCAGCTTCTGAAGGACACAAGAGCTGACACTGACTCGAGAAGACCAAATAATCCACAAAACCCAAACAATAGCACTGATGTAGTTAATTGCATTTTTCAAAATGCTTCATGTACTTTATAGAAGGGGTGGAAAACCTGTGGCCGCCAAGAAGTTCTTGGACTCCAACTTCCAACAGTCTCAGCCAGCATGGCCAATGGTCAGGGATGATGGAAGTGGCAGTCAAATAACATCTGAAGGACCACAGCCCCCACCCCCATCCATGTCTTATAAGATTGTAAGGATTACCTACACAATGCAACAAAAAACAACAAGGAAAGCAGCAGTTACCAGTTACCAGCCTCTGAAGCCACAGCAAATGCTGTGATCTCAGAACCACTGGCAGTCATCTTTGAGAATTCCTGGAGAACAGGCAAAGTCCCGGCAGACTGGAGGAGGGCAAATGTTGTCCCTATTTTCAAAAAGGGGAAAAGAGAGGACCCAAATAATTATCGCCCAGTCAGTCTGACATAAATACCAGGGAAGATTCTGGAGCAGATCATTAAGCAAACAGTCTGTGAGCACCTGGAAAGGAATGCTGTGATCACCAATAGTCAGCATGGATTTCTGAAAAATAAGTCATGTCAGACTAACCTGATCTTGTTTTTTGACAGAATTACAAGCCTGGTAGATGAAGGGAACGCAGTGGATGTAGCCTACCTTGATTTCAGCAAGGCATTCGACAAGGTGCCCCATGATATTCTTGTAAAGAAGCTGGTAAAATGCGGTCTTGACTATGCTACCACTCAGTGGATTTGTAACTGGCTGACTGACCGAACCCAAAGGGTGCTCATCAATGGTTCCTCTTCATCCTGGAGAAGAGTGACTAGTGGGGTGCCACAGGGTTCTTTCTTGGGCCCGGTCTTATTCAACATCTTTATCAACGACTTGGATGATGGACTCAAGGGCATCCTGATCAAATTTGCAGATGACACCAAACTGGGAGGGGTGGCTAACACCCCAGAGGACAGGATCACACTTCAAAACGACCTTGACAGATTAAAGAACTGGGCCAAAGCAAACAAGATGAACTTTAACAGGGAGAAATGTAAAGTATTGCACTTGGGCAAAAAAAATGAGAGGCACAAATACAAGATGGGTGACACCTGGCTTGAGAGCAGTACATGTGAAAAGTATCTAGGACCACAAACTTGACATGAGCCAACAGTGTGACGAGGCAGCTAAAAAAGCCAATGTAATTCTGGGCTGCATCAATAGGAGTATAGCATCTAGATCAAGGGAAGTAATAGTGCCACTGTATTCTGCTCTGGTCAGACCTCACCTGGAGTACTGTGTCCAGTTCTGGGCACCACAATTCAAGAAGGACACTGACAAACTGGAACGTGTCTAGAGGAGGGCAACCAAAATGGTCAAAGGCCTGGAAACAATGCCTTATGAGGAACAGCTAAGGGAGCTGGGCATGTTTAGCCTGGAGAAGAGGAGGTTAAGGGGTGATATGATAGCCATGTTCAAATATATAAAAGGATGTCACATAGAGGAGGGAGAAAGGTTGTTTTCTGCTGCTCCAGAGAAGCGGACACGGAGCAATGGATCTAAACTACAAGAAAGAAGATTCCACCTAAACATTAGGAAGAACTTCCTGACAGTAAGAGCTGTTCGACAGTGGAATTTGCTGCCAAGGAGTGTGGTGGAGTCTCCTCCTTTGGAGGTCTTTAAGCAGAGGCTTGACAACCATATGTCAGGAGTGCTCTGATGGTGTTTCCTGCTTGGCAGGGGGTTGGACTCGATGGCCCTTGTGGTCTATTCCAACTCTATGATTCTATGACAGCCTTCTATTCTCTAGCCGTTTGACTTAGCCCCTGCAGGTGCAGGACATTGTCTTTTGAGACAGATTAACACCAACAATTTTTTTTACAAATATAGTGGTGGGGATTTAGTAGTTTGCATAAAGCAATCTAACAAATTCACTGCAGGAGCAGGATTCCAAGAAGCAATGGGCACACTCTGCTTAGTTCAATTCAAAATGAGCTCAGTTATTTAAGAGCTTTCTTGAAGGATTCTTAGAAGAAGAAGAAAGCTTATCTCTTTTCTGAGAGTTCTCTTGTGGCTTGCAGCCAAGAAGTCTTGCTCATTCATTTTTTTTGGGTGCAAGGATACATTAATCACAGCCAAGACTTAGCTGTAAAGTCCCTAACCTCATATAACTGATAAGAACGCTTCCCTAGCCCCATCCACAGTTTAACTACAGTCACATGGACAAAAGTAAAAGAACATTTTACTGCTGAGGGCCATATTGCCTTAGGATTAATCTGTCAGGGGCTGTATGTGGTCAGAGTCATGGAGGGCTGCACTTTGCCCCCTGGGGGTCCCCACCCCTGAACAAGTTGCTGTGAAAAGCTATTCCAAGTATGCCAACCAAAGAGCAAATTACTAAGAGTTAATAACCACCTTGAAGGTATCAGTGAAACGCACTACAGCCACGCGGAACAAGCAAGTCTAAAATTAAAGTGATGAAATTCAACACAAACACTCATACCCTTTCTGCCAACTACTTTTCTGGCCATCTTGTCACGGCAGGAGGGTTCAGGTACACTGGCAAGGTTACGCAGAATAGCTCAAGAACAACAAGCATCATGCAATGGGACAGGTAGCAAATCCACCAAGGTTCCTGCCTCCTCTGAGCAATTTTAGTTTCCCCCTCCCCTGCTTCTAATGAAAATCAACTCGTGGCATTTCTAAAGAAGGTGCCATTCAGAACTTTGAGGCTACGGGTGTCAGACTTCATTTGCTTCACTTGACAAAACTGTGCCCTGCCTGCAGCTCCAGTCTGAGAAAACCGGCAGCCCAGCTGATGGCTGGGAAGGAGGAGTGGTGCAACACATCCATCAAGCTAGGAAGGCAAACAGGCCGCCCCTCCAATGTTACTTTCACTTAAAATCAGTTTGCACTGGCATTTATCTGCACCAGCCGCTTTGTCTGCAATATACACTTCCCCACAGTGCGCTAGGAGGAGCCTACGAAGCAAAGGAAGACAGAAGTCAGGAAGAGGGTCTGCAACATCAATATTACAAGATGCAATTTATTGGAGGGTGGGAGAAGTCCCCACGTAACCTAGCAACAAAAACTACAGCTCCCGTATAATTCCCACTGCCGAGGCAGCCTGCACAGCAGCAAAGCAGCCATCTTTGGTGTGTAACTTAGCGGGAGATTTCATCATTCCGCGCTGAAGTCACCTCCAGATGTTCGCGGTTCACAGCAGTCCCCGCCAGCGCAGCAAGTTCACACGAAAACCTGTTCTCCGCAGTGACACATTTCTCTTAGCCGAGCCCGGACAGCCTCCTCGACGGCTTTACCCTTTCTTTTCCTAATGCAACTGCAGCAAACGAGGTTCCTGGGGAGAATGGTCGCGTCTTTTCCCTTCCTAACAACGTGGCCGTGGGAGATTATTAATTGGAAAAGCGCACACACCTTAACCCCCTCTACCTCATTCTCAAAGTATTTATGAGGTCCATTTAACACAAATTCAGGCAGCTGGAAGAAGGGAGAAAGCGATCAGTACCCAAACGAACGTCTCTTTCTCTTATTTATTCTTTTTTTTAAAAAAACTAAACCAATATTTTTAGATCCATCTACTGGGAACCCACACATAACCGAAAGGGACATTTTGGGTTAGTCGCTGAGCTCACTGAATAGATGCACACGGTATGCAGGAGGACAGGAAAAGTGGGTTAACTAAACGGGCATTGCGATGCCACATTGCATCAAGGGTGCCAACTTGAATAAAATATTGGGGGGCCCAGGTAAGCCCCGCCCCGCATCATCGATCACAAGACACGGCGCACGCGTACCGTTTGAGTGGAAATGCCCATCAACCGGGGGGGGGCACTCAAATATTTTATTGGGAGGCCGAAGGGACCTTGGCTCCTATGTATTGTATTTTGGGGGAGAGGCTACTATCGTAGGCAAATGCACCCTGGGGGAAGAGGATGCCTCTAGCGCGCTCGAGAGACGGGCACCGGGGAGAAAGGGAGGCGTAGCTCTCGGTCATCTGCAGAGACGCAGTAGCTGCGGGGCGCCAAGCCGGCCTCCCTCCCTGCACCGGGGAATGGAGAGCGAGGAGGGTCACCCCCCACTTTGGGGCTGCTGGCTGGGTGGAGCGCCGTCGAAGGAGCGCCTACCTCCCGAGCGGCCAGGGATGGGGAGAGAGAGGTGCTTCTGGTTGCTGCCCAGGGTTACTCACGGCGCCCGCTGCGCGCCCCGCTCCACGGCTGCCTCCCGCACGTCCGCGCCGGCTCCAGTCCGATAGGCGCGCCAAAGCCCGCCGGAAGAAATTCAGGAGGCAGCGAGCGAGCGGCGGCGGCGGCGGCTGCAGAGCGGGCCAAGCCGGGGTGGGAGGGGCGAGCAGCGTCCGGACCGCCCCCTCGGGAGGGAAGGGAAAGGAAGAGGAGGGCGCGCCAGGGGAGGAGGAGAAGGGCGGCGAGGCGGCGCCGTGGCGGAGGGCTGCCTTCGCTCGCTCCAGGCACCCGGGCCGCGAGGGAGAGCCGAAAGGTGAAGCCTTGCCCGCCTCTGCGGTGCTCCGCATGTGGGGAGGAGGGGCGGAATGGAGCCCGCAAGCCCCACCCCCCGACCGGGATTTTAGCTGAATCAGCCCCCCCGCCGCGCCCGGCTTCTTAGAAAAACATGTGAGGGCAGCACTCTGCCCGGTGTTTGGAGTGGGGTAGGGGATCGCCAGGCTTCTCCATGGCAGCTTGGGCCTCAACGTGCCCCGCCCGCTTTCTCTTTCCTTTTTAACGCGGATTTACCCTTCCAGCAGTAAATCATGGGATTGTGGAGTTGGAAGGGACCTTTAGGATCATCTAGCTCAACTCCCTGCAATTTCAGGAATATTCAGCTGTTCCATATGGGGATCGAACCTGCAACCTTGACATTACCAGCGCCATGCTCGATAACGTCTAACCAACTGAGCTATGCGCTGACAAATATGTTGCCAGTGTTTGAGATGTCTCCGTCATGGCTCGTTTTCAGATTAAATTCCTGTTGGGAAGTGCTCCTGTTTTCGTCCGGAAGCTGTTTCTGGCAAGGGCATCTTTTAAGTGTAAAAAGTTACAAATGACTTCAATTGTAGTCATTTGTAACTTTTTTACACTTAAAAAAAATAAATCAGAGTGTCTTCTGTTCACAGGGGATACATAAGAAATTATTGGGCTGATTTTCACAATCCTATTTGAGGCCAACGGAGTGAATAGCTTCATAGCAACATTGGGATTATTGGTTTCTTTGCTGAGGCATTAAGTAGCCTGGAGATAGTCCGATGAAAACGACAAAGGGAAAGTCAGGACAAAAATGAGTATGTCACAGTCTTGCATAAGCTCATCTCTTCTTTTGTAACTAGTTGAAAAGGTGACGACCCTGTTAAAGCTAAACAAGTGTGTGCTGAGCTTGCAGATTTCGGTTTAAATGCTGCTTAACTCTGCCGAATTTATAGTAAATCAGAAAACCTAAGCACCCTGAAGATTGCAATGGAATTTGCTTTTAAGTGTTAAGGCATAAGGCAATATACACATTCACTTACCAGGCCTGTGGTTTGATATGTGTGTGAAAGGCCACATTTTCAGGGGTATCTGAGTAAGGAGATGCTGAATAACAACTCTGGGATGCAGGCCTGCCGTTTGCGTTTATATCTCTTTAGAACTACAGCCTCCCTGGCCATTGTAGCTAACATCCATTTCTTCAAGATGACTGACTCATGCATATAAGCCCTGGCATTTCAAATAAACTATCTGAAAACTCCATTAAGAACATAAGACAAGCCCTTCTGGCACAGGCCAAAGGCACAACATCTTCATTTCACAGTGACCAACCAGATGCCTATTGGAAGCCCACAAGCAGAGCTGGCACCATTCTCCTCACCTGTGATTCATAGCAACTGGTATTCAGAAGCATACTGTCTCTGACATAACCACCCACGCTGAGTCTGTCAGCCATAGACTGAGCAATCTCCTTTTCCATTATTCTCTTACTTTCATCTCCTTGTTTAAATAAGGGCTAACAAAGACTGCCTTGCTGCCTGCGTGAACCTCATCTTAATTGGCCCAGTAGGTCTCCCTGCCACTCATAGCCACCTAGACCATGTGGTGGGCAGACTATATTTTGAAAAAAATAATAATGAGTGAATTCCTGGGCCCCACAAATAACCCAGAGATGCATTTTAAATAAAAGCACACATTCTACTCATGTAAAAACACTAGGCAGGCCCCACAAATAACCCAGAGGTGCATTTTAAATAAAAGGACACATTCTACTCATGTAAAAACCACACTGATTCCCCGACCATCCGCAGGCCAGATTGGGAAGGCGATTGGGCTACATCCGGCCCATGGGCCTTAGGTTGCCTACCCCTGGGCTAGATTAAACTTCCTAAATATGAAATGTTGTACCCTGAGTCCAGTAGTGGATGGCATGGTGAAGGGCCACTGCTCACCTGACAGTGAGTTGTGGCGCTGCTGCTTACCAGGAGGGGGAGGTTGGTGGGGAGATTGGCATGGTACACACACCCTAACTGGAGCACCAAACTGGCTCCACCGGTTGCTGCACACCACTCTCACTGATTCTTCGCCCTGTTACCTCCCAGTAAGCAGCAGCCACACACCTGACCGGAGGTCAGGTGAATGGCTGCACTCCATCATGCTGTTCCCTCCTGGCCTATTCATTTGCACCTCTAAACCATCTCAAGAGTCAGTATATAACCTGTTCAACAGTTTATTTTGATCTCAAATCATCAAATAAATATAATGAAACAGCAACAATTTCCTTGTTTATTTTTCTGGCAATAAAAAGTGAGGTGTTGCTACAAGGTAGAGTGGATGGGGATATTCGCCTTCCTTTCTAGGAGCATGGGATGAGGCAAAGGCTGGGAGATGGATTTACAACTGCTGCTGCTTGTAGTGGCTGTCAGAACCAGAGGCTACTACAGGTTCAAGGAGACTTCTCTGTATGCCCCCCCCCATGAAAGATGGTACCGTGACCATACACATGTTTTCTTACATAGTAATTGAGTGCATACAAGTCTAACCCAACAGCAGTATTAATAAAGCAAATCTAAACCCACAGACCTTGTTTGTCTGCACCTACCTTTAAGAAGGGCTTTGTTCTTTAAAGCAAATGAACAGGTCATTCTGAGCTGTTCAAATCGAGTTGGAAGGCAGGAGTGGAGAAACAAGGATCTACAATGAGAATCATTTGCCATGGAGAATTCAACCCAGCAATTGCCTGAACACCTTAAGAAATAAGATTGTTTACATACACTAACTTGAGATGAAATCCAATGAGCTGTCACAACTAGCAAGTTAGCTTACTGAATGTTTCACACAATGAAATACAGTGGTACCTCAGGTTAAGTACTTAATTCATTCTGGAGGTCCGTTCTTAACCTGAAATTGTTCTTAACCTGAAGCACCACTTTAGCTAATGGGGCCTCCTGCTGCTGCTGTGCTGCCGGAGCACGATTTCTGTTCTCATCCTGAAGCAAAGTTCTTAACCCGAGGTACTATTTATGGGTTAGCAGAGTCTGTAACCTGAAGCGTATGTAACGTGAAGCATATGTAACCCGAGGTACCACTGTAGTCGCAGTGAACGGAAGCGTATCACAAACGGTTTGTTCACAGTTACTAGATCTATCCTGTAAGTGGCACTACAGGACTAGGTTTTAACAGCAACTCAAAATGACAGATGAAAAGTATTTTGCTTTTATTGAAAGCCTGTATCATATATATAGAATGTTACTAGGGAATTGGTTGAGTTTTCTGGTAATAAACTTTGGGGATACTTTGTTTCCTTTGTTTGCAGTCATGAAAGATTAGAAGTGGCACAATGCACTAATGGATATCCCTCCAGTGAAAAGCATTGCTAAATATTGTAGCTGAGTTCTACTTTGAGTTTAGTAGTTTGGATGTTCAGGCCAATATAAGTTTAGTTCCCATTCAGCATTTGAACTGATTCTGTTTTGGTTCATGTTACAAAATATACGTATGATTCATATTACAGTGTTGATTTCTATATTTCTACTCTAATGGAGCTATAGTTTATCTTAGATATGTAATATAGATAACAGGAAAAAGATGAACAGTAAATGGGTATGTATGTATTATAAATTGCATATATAAAACACTAGCAGCCTCGTACCTGGTGTTGTTTGGGAATTCTAAGACCAAAAAAATCAGTGCAGTTTTGGAATCAGTGGTAAAGATCAGTGTAGTTTTGAAAGGTTTGATCCACCATCTTGATTCAAAATGGAGTCCAATTGCACCCAAACATAGATGGATTCTTGCTCCTTGATTTCAGGAACCATAATGCAAAATTATTATTCTACTTATTTACTTATTTAGTTGCTTTTTTCAGAACGGTGAACCCAAAGTGACTTACAAAAACAAAACAAATTTGCTTACGATCTGTTCTGAGGTGTCTAAATGCATATTAAATGGACAAACAGCTTTCCAAAATATGTAGTAGATGCAGGAAAATAATAAAAAGAGGAAGGCGCACCTAAAAAACGGTTACTGAAGCACATATCACAAATCCTGCCTTATATGCAATGTGAGACCATTGGTTAGGATCTGAATCAATTTACAAGGAAACGGATTTAGACTTAGGAAGTACTTCCTGACAGTATGAGGTGTTTGATTATAGAACACACTGCCTCAAAAGGTGGTGGTCTGCCCTATTTTAGAGGTTTTTAATCAGAAGCAGGATGGTCACATATCAGATAGCCATGGGTTTCCTGGCTTGTTTGGGGCTAGACCCTTGAGACCCCTTCCAACACTGTGATTCTATTATGTCACTGTGTTCCATGAGGCTTACTTCTAGGTAAACTAAGGAGTCACGTGACTACAGCCCAAGTGATGAAAATGATAGGAAAATTGAGAGAATTCATCTAAAAGAAATTCTCAGGGGGTTCATTGCTAAGAAATGGACAATCTGCAGCTACTGCCCACTACTGCCTGAATGCTCACCCCTGCATTTGCTTATGGAAAATTTCAAAGACAAGCTGATTTTGCCCCGTGGGCTGCTCACTCATTGTCACTCTAGGATGAGATTTTAAAACACACATAGAGATTGTCAGCCCAGCAGCGCAGACATTTCAAAATGGCTTTGAGGAACTGCAAGTGAAGATAAGTCTTCAACTCCTTAGGGGAATGACTAAGGTCTTTGAGAAAGCTCAAGGAAAACTACAAATTGCTACAGTTTCCATGGAGGGGGTTGGTTGGTTTGCTTCAGCAATAGCAATAAAGAGTCCCATGACACCTTAAAGACTCCATCAAATTTATAATGGTAGAAACTTTCACGGGTAAGAGAGGCAGGGGAGGAGAGGAATTCCCACCGTGCATTGCATGCAGCCCATAATTTACTTTCTGAAACCTTCCTGCTAATGTCTCAGCAGACACCAGACAAGTAGCAAAAAAATAAATTGGTTTTAAAACTGCATGTTTATAATCTGTTATAGCCCAGGGCCCAGGAGATGGGCATGCACATAGCAGTTCATAGGAGTGGGCAATGGCTCCCAATACTAGTTAAAGAAAACACAAATGATACCTTAGTGATGGAGGAGAAATCTGATTCAGTTCACATTTAAAGGTGAATCCATCAAACTTGAACTTGAAACAATATGCAGACCAAAACACAGCTATCCTTCAAAATTCACATTTCAGGCATGTGAGATCTATTTGCCTTTTTACTAGAACTTTAAGTCTACTAACCAGAACTAGTTGCAAATTAATGACTTATGGCAGGCGTAGGCAAACTTGGCCCTCCAGATGTTTTGGGACTACAGTTCCCACCATCCCTGACCACTGGTCCTGTTAGCTGGGGGTCATGGGAGTTGTAGTCCCAAAACATCTGGAGGGCCGATTTTGCCTATGTCTGACTTATGGGGACTTGGAGGGCAGTGTGGGACCTGGCACCTCTGAAATAATACGTTCTCAGTACACTGGTACCTCGTGTTACAGACGCTTCAGGTTACAGACTCCACTAACCCAGAAATAGTACCTCGGGTTAAGAACTTTGCTTCAGGATGAGAACAGAAATTGCTCAGTGGTGGTGTGGTGGCAGCGGGAGGCCCCATTACCTAAAGGGGTACCTCAGGTTAAGAACAGTTTCAGGTTAAGAATAGACCTCCAGAACGAATTAAGTTCTTAACCCGAGGTACCACTGTACCAGAACTAAGCCTGTTGCTCTTTCACAGAGAACTCCATTACTGGTTTTCTCCCAGACTTTCTTAATTTTATCAATTTAACTTAAAAGGCTTGTCATGGTGGCAGAAACCCTTTATATTGTTGCTATTGGTAAAACCACAGGGAAGTGGAAACTCTTGTGGAGCTACTACAAATCATGGAGATACATACTTGCACAACTACCTTTTGCTGGCTACAAGTGTAAATGCACAACTTTGCTATTCTAGATTATGAGGATGCGTTCACAGACCTGTTTACTGTGCACTCACTGTGTTTCTAATGCTGGGTCTTTCATCCATGTTCACACAACCTTATCCAAAATGCATATGTATCCTCTACTTTTTAATAAGATTCTACCATTTGATGTGTTTCTCAAACCAGCTTCACACCGACTGAAGTCTGTAAACTGTTCCTAATTTGTCTTTAGCCAAGGTGTGAACACCACTGCAAATATATCATCACCCTGTCAACGTCCCATGGCAGGTGCATAAACAGAAATGAATCTGACACTAATCAAGCCATGTTGATGTAACCAGCTGGTGGGGGGGGGGAAGGTGGGCGGACGGGCAGGCAGGCAGGCTGTGAAACAGATTGAAAAAAACAACTTCACTCTGCTCTTAAGGTAGCAATGTGCACACACCCTGAATGAATCTGTTTACCATTAAGACTTCCAGAGCAAGCAACACGAGACAATTCTGTGATATCAGAAAATGCCGTCCCTGATGTCTTATGAGTCAGATGTGAATAACACTATGATGAAAGAGACCCACAAAATATTTCCAGCTCTGGGAAGCTGTGTGTCTCACAGAGGGATGCTCAGAAGACTTGCTCAGAAACAACAAATAATTCATACAGCAACTGACAGAGGGAAGAGTGTCAAGGCTATCAAAACACATTGTGACTAGCTGGATTTCATTAGGACCTCATTGAGATGAATGTCTTCTAGCCCTGGGACTGTTCAAAGCCACAGAGAAATCACATCCAGAAAACAAACTGCTGGTAGCTATGGCTTTTATATTTATTTTATCTTTCGTTAATGTAAGAGAGAACAAAATCAATGCAAATTTCGTGTGTGTGTGTGTGTGTGAGTGAGAGAGAGAGAGAGAGAGAGAGAGAGAGAGAGAGTTCTGTGACAGTCATTTGGCAAAGAAAGGCAAGCAATATTCCTTTTGTTCCCAGTCTCATCAAAATCATTGTGCTTTATTCTGGTTCTGCACTTATAGCTCTTAACAAAAATTAGAACAATCACTCAGTAGGGCACACTACTCAGGATAATTCACTGTAGATAAATTAGACTTTAACAGACTTTATCCTTAGTACTGCACACAAGACACTGAATCAAATCAAGCTACATGTTGTATTGCTGATGAACGATGACAATGCAGTACACAATCACAGCAGTGGCGATGATTGCAAAGCCATGTCAACACAAAATTCCATTAAATACATAATGAAACATTCAAAAATAAAGAAAGATCTCTCCTATGCCCCCAAATAGGCCATCTCCCTTATGGCAAAAGCACATTCTGTTAAATAAATGGATTATTTCTTCAGCTGATACAAAGTTAGCTCCTCGCTTCCTTTAACATTTAAGAATAGCTCTACTTTAGAATTTAGAGACTAGGAGGAACTTTGGTCTTTGTACAACTCAATCAAACAATTCCTTTCTGATAAATTAATATAAATGCATGATGGATGGCAGATGCTGGTGGCATAATGGATCTATCTTGCTTTTAAGAGGAATAATAGAAAGCTGACTAGCCAGGCTGTTACTGGAATGGTTTGCAAACAGAATAGTAAATGACCTCCAGAATTTGCTATCCATGTAGCAAATTCTCTCTCTTGGATAAGAATCACAGTGGAAAAATAGAAACTTCCCACATAAGCAAAATTGTTTGGAATTTTCATGAGTTCTGGTCCTTAGCTAAGATTAACAGTTTAATTCTAAGCATGCTGGCATGGAATTAAATTTCACTGCTTTGAGTGGAGCTTAGTTCCTTGCATATGTTTATGATTGCAGTGTGCACTCCAACAGGCTGAAAGAGTTTAAATATGCAAGGGAGAAATCATGTAACTGAGCAAATCTGTTTTTATTACAAATCCAAATTGAAAGGATAGAATTCGGGTATTGCTGCATTTTGTTAATCTTAAATGCTCCGTCTTAAGTTTAGTTTAAATCATTATAGTATTTATTTCTGATCATTTTCAAGTTTCTGAATTTTTTAAGGAAACCCCATATTTCAGACCAAAAAGGAGCTGATTCAACCTTAGCCTTAAATGCACTGTGTTGGTTGAATCCAATTAAGTTCTACACAAAGCAGACCCATTTAAAGTAATGAACCTGAGTTAGTTGTGTTTATTAACCTCAGTGGGACTGAGTAGGACCAGCAATGATTCTACTGAGAGCAACCAAAGAACCACCTTGCCAAGACTTGCAGCTGTAGTCATTCAAGCCAGGGATCTCCTGGAACTTGGTTTTCTCTCTCTCTCTCTCTCTCTGACATTTTAAATTTAATTTTGTGTAGTTTAAGACTGCAGCCTTAGATAAGCCTTAGACTATAGACCCCGGTACCTATTTATTTGTAGGCTACATAGGAGCTAACACCATGTATTATTCAGTAAACTTGCATCACTTACATCTCATGAAAAAGATGGATGTCAACATCACTAGAGTAGTGTAGTGGTTAGAGTGCTGGCCTAGGGAGACAAAGTTGTCAGATCCTCACTTGGCCATGAAGCTTGCCGCCAGTCAGTGTCTCAGCAGAACCTACCTCACAGAGTTGTTGTGAAAATAAAATGGAGAGGGAGGAGAACCATTTATGCCACCATGATCTCCTTGGAGGGACAGTGGGATATAAATGTAATAAGAACACACACACACACACACACACACACACACACACACACACACACACACAAAATGTCAGTTCATTTTGTAATCCCAGTCTAATGCGACTTGTAAATTGGCTGAACTCCTGAGCCCAGAAGTTAAGATGCAGGGCTGATCTGAGACATTTTGCTGTGTGAAGTGAAGGCCCAGATGGTAACCACTATTGTTCGATTTACAGAAACACAAGGCCAGGCTTGTTTGCAGAGCCATACTCCCAGTCTACACATATTCAGATTAATGACAGAATACAGCAAGAATGGAGGATCTGTATCCCTCCAAACATGGTTGGACTGCGACTCCCATCAGCCCAACCCCCACCCAGTATGGGGTCAATGCTCAGGGATGATGGGAGTTGTAGTCCATCTCAAGGACCACAGGTTCTCCATCCCAGTAGAGAGCCTCCATGCATTCACTCAGATATGCATTTAGGTTCTACGCTCATTGCTAATCTGAGTGTATAGTGGAAGCACTGAATGTGATCCTCCTGAATAGGGTTGAGATGGCTGCTTTCTGGGTCATTCCATGTTGTATACAGAAAATTACTGTACAAATCAAAACATGCAAGGACTCTAATAAGTTTTGTTTCTGACACAATGACTTATACATTTATATTCTATCCATTTCTACCCTATGGGCGGTATATGAATTATGTTTCCAAATATTTCTAAAGAGTTGTCCTTCCATGCCCTTGCCTTTATTATTTCACCTCATTTGTCCCAGTTAACCTGCTGGAGCCAGCATTTTTTAATTTCCTTCCCCTCTCACTATTGTTTAAAGGACCTGGCCTGTTATACTGAGCACTTCATTTGGATTCATGCATTTACCACTGAATGCTCACCAGTGTCACTCTGATGGGCTGAAAATGAAATGAAAACCTTTGAATGATCTGTTTGTAAGAATATTAATAACATTATTGTGATTTTTTCCTCCCAGAGTGCCTGCATTATGTCAGTGCTGTACATAAGCCACAAACAGACACAGCCCCTGATCCCCAGGCTTGCAAACAAAAGGATGAGACTCCGATCACAAAAGGTGATAGAAAATGGTGGATGGAGAAGATTGGTTTTGACAATGTCGGAACAAAAAGGAGAGTTGTTAAAAGGCATCTGCATTCAGCTGGGGGCAGACTGATAATATTTTCTTGGTGTTCTTGTTAGGATTGCATTTCCCAATTGGTTTGGGTCTTCTGAATGGTTATAGGGGGACCCTTTTCTTGCTTCTGCAGTAACAAGACAACTGACAATGGAAACAGATTTCTTTCAGGATCAGAGAAGCAAGCTATCTTGAGCTGCTCCTTCTTGGCCAATGGCTAGGGTCAGGCTGGCCTTCCTATTGATGTGGTACTCTTTTTGGGAAGGTACCCTGAAACTAAGGATGCAGTCTGATGAAGCATTTTGAAAGCTGGCCAAGTGGGTTCTGTTGGTGTTTGTTTTCTAGGACTAATACTTGTCATGGATCCCTGAGCTCTCAAGGATCTTCTCCTTTGCGTGTTATTGTTGCAGTTTCTACATTACCCACTCTTCTAAATTGCTCAGCTGGAAGCCCTACTGTACTTTCAGACTTTCGCCCTCTTCTTGAGAACTGTCCAGCCAGTAGCTACTCCTCAAACCAGATCCTGCTTTGGGTGCCTATTTTGTATAGCTGCACCCCACAATTCTGCTAGGCCATTGCCTAGCCATTGCCTGGAAATCGCAGCTTCACCCGTTATTATTTTTTATCTACCCTAATGCTGCAGAACCAGTTCTCCCTCCCTCTGGTATGCGCCTGACATATCCCAAAAGGATAGGTATAACAGTACAACTTGTCTCTCTCTGTGCCTCTAAATTTCTCTCTTCCTCTTGGCAGCATCTGCTCCATTCCTCTTGCATGTTGAAGCATCACTGTGATGCTGCTTGTCACCTTGCTTCTCTATCTCTCCCTTTCTAGCAGTTTGCCTTGCAATTGCCTCTTACTATTCAATCCCCTCTCCCCTTTTCTGATCCTGTCTCCCCACCAACCCCTCTCTGCTGCTGTCGGTTACTTTCTCATGGAAATCTTATGAAGGCACCCAGTTGATTGGCAAGTCCTGCTTTGGATAGAATTCAGCTGCATTATGGAGTTCCCAATCAGAAGTTCTGTAGCATAGCTGATCCCAGTGGAGCTTGACACAGGAGGGTGTGGTTTGGAGAAAATGGCCTCACATGCCAAATTGGGACTGATGGTGGGTCTAATTTAACTTATGGGTTGGAGGTTCTTCACCACTATCATTTATGCTGATCTAAGTCAGACTATGCTGGTACCCTCTAGATGTTTTGAACTACAACTCCCTCCTGTTGGCCATGCTGGATGTGGCTGATAGGATTTGGAGTCCAAAACATTTGGAAGGCACCAGGTTGGGAATGGCTGACTTAACTGAAATGAAGGTAGTGAATTCTTATATTGTTCCTACATTTCATGCAACATTTCATAGAATCATAGAATTGTACAGGAACCCTGAGGGTAATTTTGTTCAACCCCTGCAGCACAGGAATCTCAACTAAAGCATCCATGATGGATGGCCATTCTACTTCTGCTTTGAAACCTCCAAGGAAGTAGAGTCCACCACCTTTGAGAGAGTGTGCTCCACTACTGAACAGCTCTTACTGTCATAAAGTTCTTCCTGAAGTTTAGTTAGAATCTCGTTTCTTGTAACTTGAAGCCATTGATTCAGGTCCTACCCTCCAATGCAGGAGAAAACAAGCTTGATCCATTTCCCATGTGACAGCTCTTTATATACTGGATTGGCTAACATATCTCCTTTCAGTCTCCTCTTTTCCATGCTAAACATACCCAGCTTCCTCAACTGTTCCTCAAGGCTTGAATTCCGGACCCTTGATCATCTTGGTCACACTCCTCCACACACATTCCAGCTTGTCAGTATCCTTCTTAAATTGTGGTGCCCAGAACTGGACAAAGTACTCTAGGTGTGGTCTGACCAAGGCAGAATATAGCAGGACTATTACTGTCCTTGGTCTGGGCATTATACAGTACTTCTGTTGATGCAACCTAGAATAGCATTAGCTTTTTTGCTGCTGCAACTCATGTTAAGTTTGTGGTCTACTAAGACCCATAGATCCTTTTCACATGTACTTCTGGCAAGCCAGATGTGCCCCATCTTATATTTGTGCATCTGGCCATTCCTGCCTAAATGCAGATCAAGGTTAGTCTTTGTTTGCCAAAGGAAATGTTTGATATATCACTGAAAAATAATTGATCCTTGAACTAGCACATTGGGGCACATCGACAGGAAAGTTGAGTCTAAAGCTGTGGCTAAATGATTTCCAGGGTTCCATCAGTCTGACATGATTCCCCTGCTCTGAAGTCACTTAAATATTAACAATGGGATTTTAACAGCTTTCATTTTATTACTCACATGGGACAAATCAGTTCTAAATCACATTGGTTCTTTAGACCGGCAAACGAGTTGCAGTGTTTTATTAACAACATAGGGCTCACAATGTATTAAATGCTAGAATTTAAAACCTGTTGAGAGGTTTACATAAGTTTTACAGATGTTTCCCAGTCATTCTGAGTTGTCGTGAATGAAGCATATGTACAGCCATATATTGGCTGCTGACAGGCAAGTCATCAAAATGGAAAAGAAATAGCCTGTGATTGTGTTGCACAATCCCCTCCCCCAGCAGTCGGCAAGAGTGCTGTCATCTTGACATGCAGTGCTATTGGGATGCCTTAGATTTAAATGGAAACTTTCAAAAGACCTCATTTTAAATCCAGATTTATCTTGATGGGCTTGTTCTGTTGTAAACACTTTCAAAAGAATAATTCACACAACTTGAAAGCTGCACCCATTGTAGGGTGGCTGTTAAAATCCTGCAATATTGCAATGCAAAATGCAGTGTTTGTAATGATTCCATGACTGATGTCCCAGCTGGAAAAAGGAGGTCTGTACTTTGGGATTCAGCCCATCTCCTGCTTCTCTCCCCCCCTTACTGTTGAGAATTTCTATTCCACCTTAAGTAGCAGACGTGTGGAACTGTTGCGTGTCACATGTCTGTTTACATTCCAGCACAGCTTGCTGAAAACTTCCGTTGTGTGTATTGCTTTTGTTTTTCCTTGTCTCTCTGAGAAGATGAAGAGAGAGATGACATGTTTCTTTGTCCTGATTTATGATTAATAAATCTGTAGTTGTAGTATGCTTTCACAAACCTCACGCCTATTCTGTGTGCACAGTTTGATATGCTGATTGTGTGCCCTGGCTTTGAAGTCTGGGTTGCTGATTTACATCGGAGCAGAGGCCAATGGGTCTTCGCAGCAGGACGGCTGGAAGGAGATGGCCCAGCTGGGGCTAGCCAATTGGCCTTCTGGACCTCTGCATGTTGAGGTGGCTTGACTTATACTAGAGACATGGGGGATAGGGCAGTGATGTGACATAAGAATCATAGAGTTGGAAGGGGCCCTAAGAGTCATCTAGTCCAACTCCCTGCAATACAGGAATCTCAAAGCATCCATAGCAGATGGCCATCCAACCTCTGTTTAAAAGCTTCAATAAATGAGAGTCTAAATAAGAAGCATGGAAGGCAGTTGCCTACACATTTTTGCAACTGATTTTCTTGCTTTTATCACCATCCAGCTTGTGAAGGAAGCAGGGCCCTTAAATGAAGAAGTTCCAAACTGACCACTTGTTATTGGTGGGCTCTTCAGCCTGTTTCATCTATCCTTTTGCCTTAAACATTATACTAGTAGGAACATGTTACCATTTTTATTCAAGCACCCTCTTTAATCAAATCAATGGTTCACAGATTGATTGCTGTTGCCTTTATTGTAGAACAGAGTTCTTCAACTGGGTGCCCTCCAGATGTTGAACTACAACTCCCATCAGTCCCAGCCAGCATGGCCCATAGGCAGAGATGATGAGAGCTGTAATCAAAAACATCTGGAGGGCACAAGGTTGAGGAAGGCTGTTCTAAAAAAACAATGGAAGCCGTTTAAACAGATACGGCAAAATGGTTGAGTATTAATATAATCTATTTGTGTGTGTGTGTGTGTGTTTTAACAAATCCCACTAAGTAGCACATAAAGGCTCTCCTGGTGGCAAATAATTATGTTTTCTCACCTCCTTGCTCCACATCTTTTCCCTCAAGGATGGAATGAATAATGTTTAGAGGACGGGATAATAATAAGCCGTGGGAAGGGAAGCTTGCGGTGGTACAATTCCCCCTCTCCCCTCCCCTTGGTGTGTGTGTGTTTGGGAAAAGAAACCCAACAGACTGTAACGTGCATTACTGTTAGCTGCTCAAGGTTAGCTAAGCATTATCTGTCGTAACTGACATTAAGAAAAATTATAGGTGGCATAAAAGCAGCTCTACAAATGCTAAACCCTAGGAAATTAACCTTTGATTCTGCCTGACAGCTCAGTGAGTCTATTTGTTCTTTCATGACAGTTAACCCTCCCTCCAACGCCCTGCCTTAGATTTCTTAAGTCTTCATTTACAAGCTTTGCCGGAGAACAGTTTGTTATGCCAATATAGGAGATTTATTTTTAACATTGCAAAACTTGCACAGGTTTACTCAGAAATAAGTCCTACTGAGCTCAATGAGACTTTATTCCAAGTAAGTAAGCATAGAATTGTCGCCTAAATAACTATTTTACTGGCCTTTAATAATGTATACATCAGGGTTATAAATAATTTGCATTGCAGGGAAGAAAGGAAATGAAGTTTCTTATTTTGGAACATTCAGGAAACCTGAAAGATGCTTTTGTAGATCAGAATTATTATTATTAATGAATAGCTTGGGACCCAAGCTGTTCCTTTGTTTACAAAAGAAAGTGCAATTCTGCTAATTCCTCCTTCAACCTGCAGTTCCTGTACCATAATTAACATTATTCCCATAGGTATTTTAACCTCCAGAAGCAGTTTTTTTCAGAGGGTGCAGGATGATCAGGAAGGTAGAGGAGGACATTTCATGATAGGAATCCTTCACAGAAAGAAAGTTGGGAACTAAAGCAGTGTGATTTATTTATTTAAAATTATTTATAATTTTCATTTATATACATTCCAACAATTATCTAACCAAGTTTTAACATTTTCAATTTCAATCAACTTCCTTCCCCCTCTTTCTGAGGTTCCTTACATTTATTTCCATCCTTTCCTACAAATTGCATTCCATTCCTTTCTAAAAAGTTTGTTATCTTGATTTCTTACTCTTCTGGTAAGTTTCGCCATTTCTGCGTACTCCATTAGTTTCTGCAACCATTCTCCTCTTCTTCCTTCCACTTTTGGGCAAATAACATTCTTGCAGTTGTAGTCACATACATGAATAAATTTCTATACTGTTTGGGTAGTTCTAATCCTATAATTGCCAAGAGAAAAGCTTCTGGGTTGTTTTTTTTACGAATGTTATCTTAAACATCTTTTTCAGTTCATTATATATCATTTCCCAGTAAGCTTTAACCTTATTACAAGACCACCACATGTGAAAAAGGTGCCTTCTTTCTCTTTACATTTCCAACGCTTATTCGACTTTGATTTATACATTGTGTTAGGTACCATCTATATAGCATTTTCATATAATTTTCTTTTAAACCATAACACGCTGTAAATTTTATATCTGTATTCAATAATCGTTCCCATGTTATGACCAATATCTATTGCCCAATGTATCACTGAAGATTTCATTTGTTCATCCTTTGTCTCCCATTCCAATAACATTTTGTACATTTTAGACATCACTTTAACATTACAATTTAACAGGTCTCTCTCTAATTGAGATAGTGGTTCCTCAATCCCCCACTTCATATCCTTTTAAAATGTTTCCTTCAAATGATGATATTGTAACCATGTTGTTAACATTCCTGGTAAATCCTTAAACTCTTTTAATTTAAATTCTCCACCTTTCTCTCTTAGTAAATTTCTAAAAGTTGCCCAACTTTCCACCATATTTTTCTTTTTCATCGCTATGGCTTCCAAAGGCGAAAGCTAAAGTGGTATTTTAGTTTCCAGTAATTTTTTATCTTTATCCCATATGCTATACCATTTTTTCACAATTATATGGTTTGTAAAACCTTCATGTACTTTCACCTTTTCATACCACAAAGAAGCATGCCTACCAAAAATATTATTGTGAGCTTCTAAATCTAAACAATGCAGATTCTACAACAGCAACCGTTCCTTCAACCAGCACAGACAAGATGCTTCATAATATAATCTCATATCTGGCAGGGAGAAACCTCCTCTCTCTTTCGTGTCTATCAGAAAATTGAATATTGTGTTTGCAATATATTAATGTCCTGTTTCACTATCTCTTTTCATGGGGAAATTATTAATTCTTTGTCTTTTCTTTTTATTTCTTGTAAAATTTCTTCTTTTTTATCTCTCTTATCTTTCTTTGGTACGCTCTTTCTTGTATAAAGAAACCCTGCATTACCGCTTTACTCGTGTCCCAAACCACCTTTAAATCTGCCTCTTGGTTTACCTTAATTTCAAAGTAATCCTTTAATTTTGCCCCTTTCCCTAATATTTCTTGACCATTTAATAAAATTTCATTTAGTCTCCATCTCATTGGGAAACTTCCCTGTTCTTAATTCCACTATTATAGAGTTGTGGTCAGACAATGTTCGTGGTAGAAAAATCTCTAGATTTTAAGTCCTTTTACCGTATCCAGATTGGTCCCAAATCCTTTTCTTTTAGAGAGGTTGCCGCTTTAATGATGGATCTCAAGGCTTCTTGCTGTAGGGTCTCGATCATGCCATGTGTCTGTGCTCAATCTCAGAGCCTCTCACAGCTCTTGCTGGAGCTTCAGGAACTCCGTGAGAACATCTACCGCCGCTGCTGGACACTCCAGAACCCGAACTAAAAACCTTTGGACTTTTTAAAGAGAAGATGTGTTGCCCTCGCTACCTTCCTGTCTCCTCACAGCAAGCGGGTCACTCAGTGCGAGCAATCTCTGCCATGTGCCATTGCCCACGGCAGACCCGGAAGTCCTAAAGCAGTGTGATTTAAATACGCAACAACTCCCTCCAAGAAAAGCACATCAGGATGTGCAATCCACGCGCTTGTATCAGAGTGAGTGTACTGCCATTTCAGCTTTTAGGAAACTCTTCAATCACATTTCTCTGAACTACCTTGACCACAGTGGGGTGTCAAGGTTTTCTTTCAAATAATGAAAACAGATTATCCTAATGAGCTGATCACAAATCTTGCTTTCACAAAATCTCAACGTTTGAAAAGCCTTTCATTATGTTGTCAGACTCTTCATATCCATCGCTTTCTTTAGAGCTTTGCAGATTAAACAAAAGGGCAAACAGGTTCTTTCTTCATGCTGGAGTGTTTGGAAAGAACCCCCCCCCTCAACATTTTGAAGTTTCTTTAAAGCTTAGATATGCCTACTGGCACCAAAATGGATTTTTAATATCTATCATTTATCTATCCATTTATGTATCTATTTTTAAAAATCTTTTCTTAACGTGTTACAAAAATAAGTCAACAAAATTCAAAGAAACATTGGAGTACCATGTCAATTCCCAACCTCTCTACATCTTCCCATGACTGTTGCCCATTATTTAACTTGTCTCCATAGATCAGGGTTAGGAAACCTCAAGCCCAGTTGCCAAATGCAGCTCCACCCAGGTCTCTTGATTTGGCTATTGGGATTAATCCCAGTCCACACTCCCTTTTGGGCAGCAGTGTAGCGGCAAAGTCAAATATGCAGGGTCACTTCATGATAGTCACTGCAGACATGTCCCCTCATACCTCCTCTCCCATCTAAGACTATACAAGCTTCTAACATTATTTAATAATCTTATGATCATACAATAATCATAATAAGGGATGCACTGCAACAGCAAACACAGATCTCTGTGTGTTGCCTTTGAGCTAGATCTACTATTTCTGTGCACATTCATGGGCAAATGATTTAGAGTGCTCCAATATCTGCTTTTGGAGTGACTTACATTGTGTTTCCATTGACGTTCCAATGTATGAAACGGAACTTGCACACCATTCTCTTGAAACTGAAGCACAGTGCATTTTCAGTGTTCCTAAACATTTAGCTTTGGAGCATACAGAACAACTCCTCTATGGTCTCCCCACATTCCTTCTCCAGAGTGACCCTAGGAGTCAATCCTCAGTGTCTGGCTCACTGCTTTCACTCTGAGACCTCTTCTCAGTGGCTCAAAAGCTCTTCTTTCATGCTGATTGAGCACCTCCAGGACACTGGAGGCAGGTATATTGGTGCAGAAATAGCCTTTGACCCCTAGCAACTGCCCCTCTGCTCTCACGCCACATCTCTCACTTGGTCAGCATCCTTCTGAGTCTTTTGCCTCCCTGGAATTTCTTGAACTCTGATAATTATTGTTGTTTGCCTGGAGTCTCCTCTCTATGGTGAAATGTTTTGAATTTCTTTTGAATCTAGAGCCACTCTTTCCAAATTGGTGCCAATGCATATAAATTAGCACACATGCACATTTTATTCAAATCTGAGTGCTTTTTTGGTGACCAGCCTAGCTTCCTCCACATGGAAGAATGAAGGCTACAAGTGCCTAGTCAGTGTGGTGTGCCAGAAGACTTGGTTATACATTCCATGCCATGCCCCAAGACTGTGCACCAATCACTTTTTTGTGCATTGATCATATTTCAAAGTAGCAAATGCCATCCCGCCACATTGTGTTCTCAGAAGTCCTCTGTGAAGAGGGCTAGGCTCAAAGACCAGCCAGTGAACATCACTTCTGAGTAGCTGTTGGAACCAGATCTCCACCATCTGGGGAGGACCAAAACAGCCTGGATGTCTGTGAGAGTTCAGGATTGCTTTTCTTGTTCATGTAATCAATAAAACAGTATCAAGCAGTTGCAAATGAGCCTTTGTGCCTCTCTTTTAGCTAGTCATATTTATTTGGTCCATTTCCCTATTAGGGCCAATTGTCAAACTCCTTTAAGCCAATTTGATAAGCAGTGGCGTAGCGTGGGTTGTCAGCACCCGGGGCAAGGCAAGTAATTTGCGCCCCCTAACCCTAACCCCCAGATGTTGCGCCCGGTGCGGCCGGCCCCCCCTGCACCCCCCACGCTACGCCACTGTTGATAAGGGTGCCTTTTCCAAGTCTTTCCAGAATTGGCCTATAGACAACCAGTAAGAGATTTAAATGAGATATCTGCCTTCTTTGCCAAGTTGGATGGCCCAGGGCCAGAGACACCATCTTCTTTAGTTATTTGAGGGGGCCTGATGTGATGTCCAGGAGCCAGGGACAGAGCCAAATGTCCTTTAAACATTGAGGGGGCCCAGTCCCCTAAAAAATTTGGGGCCTCCAAAACTGCTTTGGCCCCTAGGAGTCAGTGCCTATGCCCAGGGGCCAAGGCATCAGGCAAGAAGGAAAGCCAGGAAACCCCATGGAATGGACCCCGACTTTCCTGCCTGGTGCAGGGCACTTCTTTGCAAACAGCTTCTCAAAGAACATGCTTGCAAAGGAGCAGCTGCAAAATTAATCCCTCCTGCTTTTTGGTAAGGAATGCAGGGCAAGGGAGAGCAATGTCTCCTTCTTCTGCTTGCCTCCTGCCTGTATGATTAATTAGGGTTTGTTTTTTTTTTTTAATGGGGAAAAGTGGTTGAAACTGGCACATCTATACCAGACTACTCCTTTAAAGCAATGAATGATTAGGCCTGAAGTTATGCTTAGAAAGACACATTTTCTATTTAGCTGCAGGTCTGCTTTAGGATTTGTATGTACTATATATACTAGGGACAAGGGTTGTGTTCCCCGTGACTCTTAACACCCCCTCCTTGCACAATTACACAGCCACACATAAGGGACGCAAAACAAATAATGGCATCTGTTAATATGGGGAAGTGCTTCTCTTTCCTGCCATAAGAGGGAGCCAGGCCCACGCAGAAGTCTGTGACATGGGACCTTCGTGAACACAGTGAACTGCAAAGAGAAAGTGGTGATGTATAGTGGGGGGTGGGGGGAGAGAGAAAGGAGGACCAGAAATAAACCAGCAGGAAAAAGATGAGGTGAGCGTTGATCTTTCATCTGGGAGCAACAGCCCCTACACTCTGCAACAGCCACAGCACGGTGGTATAAATGACTTCTCTATGTTGGTAAGTCCATGCCAGAGGGCAAAGATGAGTTTCAGATCTTGGTGTCAGCTTGGATTATGTGTGTGTTTTCGTTTGTGGGAAGCTGGGGTTCGTGGCAAGGCGGCAGAGTTCATTTGTGGTGTTTGCTTGTTATCTCTATAGCGCTCTGGTTTTAAATACAGAGGGTGACTTAGGAGAATTGAAATGCCTACATTCTTTTGTGCTCGGTATGTTTTAGATTATCTTTCAATATTCATAGACATGTGTGGCTGTGCACAGTCACATATAAAAGTGTATATGTATGCCAAATGGCATTGCTAATCAGGCATCTCCCGAGTCTTAGGTCTCGGGGGCTCGCTTGGTGTGCACTTTCATGGACTATTCCAAAATAATTTAATTTGTCACCTATGTCCGTTTACTGTCAGGATAAATCAGCACTCCTTGACTTTTGGGATGATTGTGAGATAGTGCTCCTGACAGCAGTGTAGTATTGGAGAGTTTAAATGAATAGAGCATGCTCAAAATCTGAATATTTGGGTAATTAATCTCCCGGTGCTTCCTGTTGTGGCTGCCTGGAGAGTATGGGGAAAGAGTTTTGTGTTTTCCTCCATGCTCTCTACAGGGGAGGCTGCTTTAATTTTAAGGGCAGGCAATCTGAGGGGCTCCTGCTTGTCCGTTTCTCTGCCTCATGCTTGGCTTTCCCTCCTCTGTGATTTAGGAAAGAAACCTCGAATATACAGATCTTTTCTTGCATGGCAATGTTGCTGCTTGCCACTCTGGGCAAGAAGGATCGTGTGCCGTCAGGGTCCCTGGCTCAGCATGCTGAAGAAAGAGCACCTGGGATCAGAGATGTAAACCCGGAGGTGGAGAACAGAGGACCCTGAGGAAGCTGCTGTTCCTGGATGTGTTTTTAAGGGAGAGGGACTGGCTATGATCTGATCTCTGGGATGCCACAATCTTGAGCTGTAGGGAGAAGGTGGATGCTCCTCAGAGAAACAAGAGAAAGTCGCCCAACAGTGAAGGACCTCAGCTTCTTAACAAACTCCAATTGCACGTAATAGTTGGTGGCTGGGAAACTACATCAAGGGCCAAAGGGATCTGCACTCAGGTCTTTTTCCTACTCCTTCCTTCCCTCCCTCCCTTCGTCCAATGACGGCTACAAGACAAGCTGAACTTTTCCCAGATCTTTGCCAGATAATTGGAAATATTGTGCCTTTGCTTGGGATGATTTCATCCTGATGGGCCACTTCGACGGGATGTACAAAACGTGACTTGGGTGATGAGCACCCAAACGGGGACTGACTTGATGCACAGAGTTTACACATGAATCGCAAGGGAGCGCTGAAAAGGAAGGAGCTCGTAAACATCCTCAGAAGACTAATTTAGGAGGAGAGATCTCGAAAGTTAGGGCTGGTGGATTTTGCTAATAATAATAATAAAATGCACACCTGCAGGTCCACATACCTGCCTACCCTACATAACGTCAGAAGATTATACCTGATGCAATGCAGCCTGGCAGCTGTGATTGTTGTCTTTTTTGCTTTGCTATGCAATTCAAATTCTCAATAAAGTAGAAAGGAAAATGTTCTTCCCTGGACAACACTAGAGCATCAACAGTCAAAAAGGTAGGACTTGGAAAATTTCTACTTTTTTATTTTTAAAAAAGACAAATAAATTGTGATCTCTTAGGTATTGAATGTCTTAAAATGTAAATTTATTTTCTTTGCCTCTAGGACTGTGAATCTTAAAAACAATGTGGAACAGCATGAGGAGCTGATTTCTGAATCTACTTGTAAAGACAGAACTGACATTTTAAATTTTGGTAGCAGAAAGGGACAAAGTCTGAAAGAGTATGTATATAAAAATGTCCCGCCAATGGAAGGGATGGAAAATTAAATCGGAAACAAAAGCACCTAATGTGTTCTGCTTCAATAGAGCTGAAGGGCTAGTTAAATGGACACTGGACAAACTGAATCAATAGCCTATTTAAGGGAGAATCCACGTAGGCTGGAGAGTGATTGTGCCCCTGGGATGCTGAGTTTATTTGTACAGGACTCTGAGGATTTTTGTACTGGCCTGTTCTGCTTAAGAGTATTCCATTTTAGGCTGAAATTCAGGAATGATTACTGGAGGGGGAAAACCATGACTGTGACAGTCAGTTTCAGATACTTGCCACAGAATGCCTGATGTTTCTTAATGAGATTCCTAAGGATGATGGGATCCCTCCCGAGAGCGAAGAGACTTTAGCACAATCCTTAGTGGGGGTCTGCCTGGTGGTGAGTAATTAATGGACACCTGATGTCTCTTTTGCAAGCTCTGCAAGGACATGAGCTGATGTCATCGCAAGCCCCCATGATATGATCTTGCCTTGGGAGGAAACATGATTTGGAACAACACCACTATGGACGGGGAAGGGATGCTTGTGAAAAGGGATTCCTGCTTTCGGATCCTCACCGGCTGCTTCCTTTCCTTGCTGATTCTTTCCACGCTCCTAGGGAACACACTGGTCTGTGCTGCGGTCATCAGGTTCCGCCACCTGAGGTCCAAGGTGACCAACTTCTTTGTGATCTCTCTGGCAGTCTCAGACTTGTTAGTAGCCGTCTTGGTCATGCCTTGGAAAGCCGTGGCGGAGATAGCTGGATTCTGGCCTTTTGGGTCCTTCTGTAATATTTGGGTGGCATTTGATATCATGTGTTCCACAGCCTCCATCTTAAACCTGTGTGTCATCAGTGTGGACAGATATTGGGCCATCTCCAGCCCATTTAGGTATGAGAGGAAAATGACCCCAAGGGCAGCCTTCATTATGATCAGTGTGGCATGGACTTTGTCTGTGCTGATCTCCTTCATCCCAGTGCAGCTGAACTGGCACAAGGCTACAACCACCAGCTTCTTAGACCTGAACTCCACTTTCCAAGGGGTAGCTATGGACAACTGTGACTCCAGCTTAAACAGGATGTACGCCATCTCTTCCTCCCTCATCAGCTTCTACATCCCAGTGGCCATCATGATAGTCACCTACACGAGGATATACAGGATTGCTCAGAAGCAAATCAGGCGCATTTCCGCCTTGGAAAGAGCAGCCGTGCACGCCAAAAACTGCCAAACCCCCGCCGGCAATGGGAGCAGCATGGATTGCCAGCAGCCAGAAAGTTCCTTCAAAATGTCCTTCAAGAGAGAAACTAAAGTCTTGAAGACTTTGTCGGTGATCATGGGGGTGTTTGTGTGCTGCTGGTTACCCTTTTTCATACTGAACTGCATGGTGCCCTTCTGTGAGCCCACCATACAGTCCAAGGGAGCAGAACCATTTTGTATTAGTTCTGCCACTTTTGACGTCTTTGTTTGGTTCGGATGGGCCAACTCTTCGCTGAACCCCATCATCTATGCCTTCAACGCAGACTTCCGCAAGGCATTCTCTACTCTCTTGGGATGCTACAGACTCTGTCCCGCTTCCATCAATGCGATAGAGACGGTTAGTATTAACAACAACGGGGGCATAGCCTTTTCCAGTCAGCTTGAGCCCAGAGGGTCCAGCCCCAAAGATTGCAATTTAGTCTATCTGATCCCCCATGCTGTTATATGCCCAGAAGAAGACGACATGGCAAAAAAGGAAGAGGAGGGGGAACTGTCTAAAACGTTGGATAAAATTTCTCCAGCCCTATCAGGTATCTTGGATTTTGAAGCTGACGTTTCTTTGGAAAAGATCAACCCCATCACACAAAATGGTCAGCATAAAACCTGAGGTGTGAAAGAGCTAGCAGCCCATCAAAATGCAGAAGGAAGATTTGTAAGGTGTTTCTCTCTCTTTTTCTTTTGTAAGAAAGTGTGCTATCGCGAGAGTTTAAAGCCATCACACAAAAGCCCAGAGCTCAGTTAGCTGCTGTTTGACAGAAGCATCCAATTTAAAACAAAGAATTCCAACTTGCATAACATTGTATTTAGAGATTGTTCTATGTTGTTCATCCTGAATTTGAAACAGATCTAAATTGTAGATACTACACAGCTGCGAAGGAAATGGAAAATCCGCTTGTTAAATGTTTGCAGAAACAGAACTGGGGGGAGGCTAATGAATTTTATTTATGAACAAAATGTATTAAGCTAAGTATGAGGTTCCTGTTTGACTTGCATAGTTGTATTTGAGTGTTCATAGGTTGCAAGTAAAGTTTGGTGACTTTTGCCAGGTTAGGTGGATGCCTTTATAAATGATTTCTGAACATCAATAGAGCCTTATAACAAGAGTGGAATATTTTTAATAGTAGGAAGACAATGTGTCAATACTGGCTTTATTTATTTATTATTTAAATGGCTATTTTTTCATATGTTAAGAAATCTAGCTTTATTTATCTTATTTTATATATGTCTAAATAATGGGATATTTCTGGGGTCTCATTCACTGCATTTTTGACCAGTTTACTAGTCAGCACTTTATAAAACAAACAAAGGAACAATTTTGGAAGTGAGCTTTGCCTGGATAACTATGTAACACGTAGTTGTTCAAAACACAGGAGAAGCTGAAGAATCGACAAAGTTGTGTGATGGTGATGATGCAGTGTTCTTGTGGGGCTTTCTGTACCAAAAATATAGGACCAGAGTTGACTGAATGGCAAGATGCAAAAGTTGTGCCCTTATAAGAAATGAAACAAATTGCCATAAATTTATTTTGGAATTTCCTGTTATGTTGACTTTGCTTGAACGTCAGCATGTGAAACTGTATATAGTACACCTTATATATGATTACAACTTATAAGATGAATTGAGCTAAGAAGAAAACCATCTTAGTTAACCAACAGTGGGTATTTGTCATTTTGTATTATAAACCACCCCTCTCGGACTTTTTTTTTAATGTCAGATTTTGACTATTGTTTCTTGGGGGGGGGGGGCGGAGAACTCCCCCTCCCATGTAACCAGTGAAATGGAGAATAGATCTATCAATAGCTATTATCCATGTCAGCTAGAGCCTCCATTTTCCGAGGCAGTATACCTCTAAATAAATACCAGATGCTGTTGAAGAACCACGAGGGAGGGCTCTTGCCCTTGGGCCTTGCACATGGACTTCTTGGAAGCATCTGTTTGGCCACCATGGGAAACATCCCACCCTCACCCTGGTCTGGCCTGTTGAGGTTTCCTTTGCTCTTATGAAACTGGTAATAAAAAATGAAGAGATAAATAAATATTGATGTCATCTGAAGCTGCACGATTTGCTACTGTACCCATTCAGATTGTCGGAAGTGAGATACTGCGATATAAATTTTAGCTGTCTTGGTTGGCTTCCCTCATGTAGAAAATAGTGCCTCATTCCTATTCTGGATGCCGACACAGTGAATGGAGAAGCAAAATCCCCCACTATCCCACAAGTTCCCCAATATTTCTTTTTGACTACCTACGTAGAAACCAAAATTCCTGCGACATTCCCTTGAAGATATAAACTAAAAACAATGATGATGCCAATCCCACCAACAGACACCAGCATTGACATACAAACACATTCCAAGAGAATAATCTGGGGGGTTCCTTTTGAGAGGGGAAGGGAAGAATGTTAGGAAAACCCAGACTTTTGCAGAAACATACTCCTTATTATAGCATTCATCCCGAAGTGTAGTCAGCAAAAGAGGACTGGGAGAGATCAATTGGAAGCCTAATGAAAATATACACCCTGAATCAGGTCTGTGTTATTTAAGTATTGTGAATGTTTTCATAATTCTTATTGCCTGTAAGCTGCTTTCATACATATAATAAAAATTATTTTGTGAACATAAGGTCAAATAAAGCAATTTACATTACGTTTATTAGATAAATCATTGTGTTTTATTTGTCATTGTGTTTTTAATAAGAATAACAATCTCTTTCCTCCTTTTTTGCCTTTGTAACCTCTTGCTGCAACAACTATTGAGACATTTAACTGATGGCGTCAGATTGGAACATATCCCATTGAAATGTTTATTTGTTTGGTGCCCGTGGAAAGTTGAATTCAGATTGGACTGATTTCTATCCTCCTTGAAATGGTGTGAGAATAGTGGCAGAGCATCTCCTTTGTATGCACAAGGTCCCAAGGTCAGTCCCCAGCTTTTCCAGGTAGGGCGGGGAGAGACCCCTACCTGAAATTTTGGAGAGCTTCTGTTCGTCAGTATGGACAATACTGAGCTACATGGACCATTGATCCGACCTGGTATAAGGCAATTTCCTAGGTTCTAAATAAGAAGAAACCCTATGGGTTTGGCAGAAAGAGCTGTTTGTGGTTTCTTCTCCCACAGTTATTTATTATTGCAATTATATCTATAAGCAAAAGAGTAAGCACAAAAACACCTTTAAGGTGGTCATTTAAGATGTCGACACTTTTATGCCATCACCAGTGTTTATAATTCAGCCACTGCTTCATCTCTTTGCTTGGAAACTTCTCCCATTTTGTGGTTTCTGGTCTGTAATATCTCAGAGGTGGAGAATAACCAAGAATGGCTTCATTTTTCAGAACCTGATTGCCAATGCCAATTAAATGAATTTCATCTTCCAGTGGGTCAATCTTGTAATTCCAAGATTCATAATCATAGAGGGCATTCTGAATATGCGATTGGTTGTATAGTTTAGGTGTCTCAAGCAATGGACAAATCTGACCTCCCCCTGAGAGTCTTCTTTTGTTGGAGTTGGATTGAGAAATGCTGTGTACTTCTGTTAACCTGTGATCCACTGACGTATCAGTGCTGTTGAAGAATATTTGAGTCCTTTGGAACATTGCTTTGATGTTAGTGGGAGAACTAGTTGAAACCTGCAAAAACCTTGTTGTCATCGTCATGGAGGCTGTAGGCTTAAGAAGTTTGCTATCACAACATGTGAATATGACCACTAGCTGACGGTATCTTTAAAAGGGGATTAGATGTGCCCATGGAGGATAAGGCTACCCATGGCTACTGGTTAGGATGGCTATATATTTCACTCCATATCAGAGACAGTGTGCTTCCGAATACCAGTCACTGGGGATCATGGGTAGGAGAGTGCTGTTGTGTATATGTGGACTTCTCATAGCCATCTTGTTGGCTGTTGCTGGGAAAGAATGATGGACTTGATATAGACCTTTCATCTGATCTAGTAGTTTTTGTTATGTTCTTATGTCTTTAGTGCCTTTCCCTGACAGCTAAAATACAGTAATAACAAATTAAAACAATAACCATTTGTTACCCTTTAATGACACCCAAAATCAGGCAGTTGATTTTGCCTAATGGTAGGTGTTAAGTCGTGGGTTGACATAGCAGCCGGCACAGCGATTTCTTCAAGTAGCTCTTTATTATGGTAAGCTGGAGTAGAACTAACTGCGAACAGCTCAGCCGGCCTGTATTTATAGGCAGCCGGCTGTCAACATTGTAACCACAACAGCCCAGAGTTCCCGCCTAAAATAACTGCCACGGACCTGAGTGAAAACTATCTACAGACCTGAGTGAAAACTATATACAGTATCCCCCTGTTGGCCCAGGGTGAAACTACACTACATAACAGTAGGGCTGGTCCTGAGTGAGCCCTGCTTGCTCCTCAGGCATCTGGTTGGCCAGTACTGTATGGGATTCTTCAAGAGGATGATTACCTGCACACCCCTACTGAGCAGCAAGCCCAAGTTTCCCTCGGTGTGCAATGTGAATAACATCTTTTCCCTGTTACTCCTAACTATAGGCAATACTAGCTAGATGGCTATAAATATGGTATCAGAGGTGGTATACAGTTGTGGGATTTTCTGCCTCAGGAACTAGTTTACTTGGCCAGTCTTGGGTGGGGATTTGGTATTCTGCCTCAGGCAGCAAAATATCTTGGGCTGGACCCTATTTGTAGTCCTTTCCCTATGTGTCTTGAGATTAACTTGTGAACAGAGCTCATGCGTGTATGACCTGTTTGTGCATAGGCTCTGTACGTGTGGCAGGACCTTGCTTTCCACAGTTTCTGATCAGATGGTGCCTACAGATGGAGACTTTAGATCACATAGGCTCTGTCCAGATTTCATACTAAATACCTGTATGAAGTAGAGGTTGCTCTCTAAGGTAGTGCACCAAGTTTGTTCAGGCACAGCCCTGCTGCAGTCAGTCATTTTTGACCATACAATAGGATACCTGTCTGGCACCCATATCTGATATTATATTGTGGAAATAATAACACAGCAGTGGGATTTCCTGGCTGGCTTTTAGAGTTCTTGAGCTTTGGCTGGGTCACCAGCTCAGTCATTAATGAAGGGAAAGAGCCTGGCTACTTTGCCATGTTCTACCTCCACTCTCAGAAGCAGTATACTTCTGCATACCATTGAGTTGCGCTCAAATCCTGCTGGCAGGCTGCCCATAGACATCTGGTTAGCCACTGTGAGAACAGGATGATGGACCATTGGTCTGATTCAGCAGGGCTCGGTCTTCTGTCCCTAATCTTTTGGGCACCACTCAAAGACCTTTATTTCATTCTGTATTGGATTTGAAAATGTTTGTCTATAGTACCTGGAATTGTTTTTTATTGTATATATGGAACATTTGCCAATGTTTTTACCATGAAATATTTTATGGGAAGTGATTCATAAATGGAATTGATCAATAAAACGAACAAGCAATAGGCTAGAATAGATTACTGTCAAGCACTCTTTATGGGTCTGCTCTTGACAAGTATTTACAGTTCAGTAGCTGCAGCAGGTCCAGAACATGGCTGCCAGAAATTGGAATGGTTTAGTCAGCAGGAACCTCACAACACCAAGTCCAGAGAGTCTACAAAGCCCAATTCAAAGTGTCCACATTGACAAATAAGTCAATGACTTGGGATTCAATTATCTGAAGGAACACCTATCTCTGTGCCATCCTGCCGGGGCTTTAAAACCGGCTGGCAAGGTATTTCTTGTTATACCATCTCCAGGTAAAGCATGTTTCTCACTTACCTCAGAGAGGGCCTTCTCAGTGGTGGCACCCTGGTCTTGGAATTCTCCCCCCACCAGCTCAAGTGTTACTGGCACTTTCTTTACTCTGTTTTAGGTGCCAGTGAAAACTCAACTCATTACTCAGGCTTTTGGTGGGGAGGGATTGTGAGCAGGGGCAGCCAGTACTGGTTATGTTGCTGTAGAAACAATTAGGTATTTTGTATGGAATTTAGTTTCGTTTGTGTGATATGATAGATATGTATAGCGTGCATTGATTTTATTATGTGACTCACCACCGCTGTGCGATGAACAGCAGGATATAAATTCAATGAATAAAGAAATTAAGAAATATAATAGTGATGACTATGTTTTACCTCAATTGTTAGAGATAGTATGCTTCTGAATGCCTGTTCTCATGGAGGGAGAATGCTTAAGCCCTGCTTTGGGGCTTCCCATAGGCATCTGGTTGGCTACTGTGAGAACAAGATGCTGGACTACATGGGCCATTGGCCTGATCTAGCAAGTTCTTCTTAAGTTCTACTTTATTATCGTGCTGGATGTTGGAGATGGGGGGAACAATTGCAGAGCTGAGTAGGGAGTAGGGATGGAGGAGGAATTTGCTTCAGTACCATATTTAAAGCTGAATATGTCAACTTGGCACTTTCCAAAATGCCACCACCATTCAAAATTTGCAGGTATTTTCTTCAATGCTTACAAAATTGCATATATTTGGGGAAAGAGTACATAAAAATGAAAATATTACACACAGAAATACATTATATTGGGGGAAATTGCTTGTAGAAACGAGTACATTAGTCAAAGCTGCATAGAAAAATGTGTGTGTTAGGAGAAAGTTGCACTAAAATGCCGATAAATTTTCAAGAGGATTTTTTTTTTTTAAAAAAAATGAAGTTCACTGCAAAATGTGGAGATTTGAATGTAAAAATGTAAAAATGAGAAATGGAGAAAAATGAAACTCCTTGTAGGGAGTGAAGGACTCTTGGCTTAAACAGAATAAAAGGGGTTCTTCTCCTTCCTGGCTTACTTTTCAGCCTCATAGCTGAGTTTTGAGGGAAACTTCCCTGGCCTGGTTGCCTCGAATCTTTAAATGCTGCCTTCCAACCAAACCTAAAATCTTTCTCTCTCCCACAGCTTCATTTTAAGGGATGGTTTTGGTTCCTTGTTTGGGCTAAGTAAGAAACAGTTGAATCTCAGAAGCAGGAACGGATGTCAAGAGTCATCCAGCAAGTGAGGCTGGTATAAACCACCGCTGAATATTTTTCTGACCATAACCACAATGTGCTGTGTTGAGCCTAATTGATTTATTTTCTTTTTTGAAAAAAAAGTAAAATGTATTTTGCTTCATTAACATGTAGTCTACAGTGATAAAAATAGCACTTTGTGGATGGTTAGTGTTAATTTTATGACTGGCAGTGCTATTGCATCCCCAGAAAGCAGAGGAGGAAATGCTTCTTGGCTGTGATATGCCATTTTACGGGCCATGGCCAAACTGTCACCCCTCCCCTGAAGACCAGAAGGCTCTTGGCCATTCTTCCATTCCGCAAAGCAGCCTGTGAGTAACCAGCTTTAACGTCACTTGTGACAGGTGAAGCTGTGTTAAGCGTAGGCGATTCCAAGTGGAAGCGGAAGAATGGCAACAAACCTTGGATTCAGCCTTCATCATGTGAATATATGTGACTGGAGTCAAACGCAGTGTTCTGGTTCAATCTTTTTCGAGAAACAGGGTCAGCTTTTGTAAAGGAAAGATAACACACAAGGTCAATAGCTGATAGTTTGAGGGCAATAGTTAGGGCTACGCTAGGCAAGGTCCCACTCATGAAATTAGCAATCTTCTATTGCTGTGCCTTAACTGTGAGCCACTTTGAGGACATCTGTGTGGAATGAATGAATAATAATAATAATAATAATAGATTGCTAATTATTATAGCTGTTGTATATTTATTATTATTTTTATTGTTATGCTCTTCTTTGGTTGATTTTTTTTATGATTCTTCTGCATCAGAGTTCATGGAAGCAATAGCGACTTCAAAGGTTACTTGAAAGTGCAGAAAACAAGAAACTGGAGCAGTTTGTGTTTCCTATTCTCTGCATTTCTTTGTAATGTGATGAAAAAACTGAGAAAAACCAGAATTGCCATATTGCCCACCACTTTGCTGAAGCTGAGTAGGTTTGGGTATGGGCAGGGAAACCCCCTGAGAACAACATGCATGGCACCTTGGGGTCCATGACGAAAGAATGATGGGATATAAATGTAAGAAAACAAGTCAATACCTATAATTTGCTTTTGGACCATTCTCTAATCTTGTGGCTAAAAGCGAGAAGGTAATAAATTGGAGATTGGAACAATTTCTTCGTGAGATAGGAAGTGGAAGATTCACTTGAACAAGGCTGTGACGACTCCTTAGATTATTTATTAGCGATAGATATAAATAGCATATTATCTTCCATGTTCTCCTTCCATTGTTGGAGGAAGAATGTTTCTCAGTACCAGTTGCTGTGAATCCCACGTGGGGTGAGCCATGGTTCATTCAAGTCCTACGATTGGGCTTCCCATTGGCTTCTGGTTAGCCATTGTGAGAAAAGGAAGCTGAACTAGATAATTCTTTACCATGACCCAGCAGTGCTGTTCTAATGTTTCAGCATACATGAGGCTTCCAGGTGGTCATTCATCCCGACCATAACCCTCCTTAACTTAAACCAAGTGACTACATCCTATGTCCTTAGACATGTCCTGGGGGTAAACGTATGATTTAGACACAATTTGCTCAGTTCTTAGCCAATCTTATGATTCTGCATATCTTGCTATTTCCTCTCAACCTCTCTCTTAACATATAATGAATTTTATCACCTTGCTCTAATGTTGCCTTCCTTGACGCTATAAAAAATATTTATTGCCTGATCCAAATATGCACTTATTAAAGAGCCAATAACATATTTATGGTGCAATTATTCCACACAAACCCCAGCTCTGCTTTTTCTAAAAACGACTCTTAAAAATCATCATGATGCATTGTCTGTTTATTCAGGTCTTCATTTAAACCAGGGAGATGTAAATTACAGCCCACAAATTAAAGTTTGGTACATAAACTGAAGAGATTACTTAATATATGTAGTGCAGTTCCCAGTGATTTTCCTAGATTAAAGAACAAATGAAACACAACATCCTAAGAGTCAAATATGATGCACTTTTTTTAAGCCTCGCCATAGGGAAACTGGAGGGCATATTTAGCATGCTTAAATGTAATGTAATGAGGCTAGACTATGATTTTCCCTAACCATTGTTTAAAATGGTCAGGATTAATAAGCCTCTTTACTCGGGATGTCAGATCAGATCAGTTTTTGTTTTTTGTTTTGTTTTTTACTAAGTGATCCAGTGTTTTTGATAGCTGTAAAACAACGACAAATTCCATAGATTAAACTCTCTCTCTTCACCCCCCCCCCTCCAGAATGGAAATGCAGGGAGGAAAAAGCCAGACAAAATCCTTAACAACAGCTGCCAGAATGACCTTGTGGTGGTTCCTGATAAGGGAAGGAAGAGCTGTTTAACTTGAAACTGTTAGGAAGAGTAAAGCCATCCTTTTAAAAGCTGATTTTTCACCTGCTTTTACTGAACAAGGAAAGGGGGGGGGATGAACTAAGAAGGTAGAGCTGAAAGGCAAGTATCTCCCAACTGCAGAAATACATAAGTTCTTGAACTTTTGTGAGAATCGAGTGCTTACTTTTTAGAGGGATTCTCACCCTAAAAATTATGTGGCAAGAACATGACTGAAGGCTCCTTCCCAGGCCCCATTCAGTACCAACCCTCTTAGAAAGAAGGTCAATGCTTGTCTGGGAAGAAGCTATAGTGCAGGCTCCTCTCAAGGGCTTTCCTGACATTGGCCCAAGAGGAAGCCATGCTGCAGAAACTCCAAAGGAGGGTGTTCATGTGTCCTACTGTTTCAGAGTGGACATGATCCCTGTTTTGAGGCATCCTGTATTTGAAAGGCTGTCTGGTCCAAGAGTTTAGAGAGAAGGAAAGAAGCCTAGGTAGGGAGAGCAGGAGCCCATCAACAGTTTGCCCCGTGATAACAGGCACACACAATCTTCCCCACCATAGTGAGATATACAGCATTTCTGACCCGTGATCCTCGGATGAAGGGTGGCATAGGAATTTAATAATTAAGAATTACAATAACTTCTACTTAATTTATAATCATTTTAAAATGTGCTTCTATGCATAGGGACCAGCGTATGCAAAATTCATGCTGTTGTATAAGTGGCCATCTTAGACTGCAAAGGTCCCTTCATGACTTTGCAAAGGGAATCCACTGTGTGAGGAAAGGCTCTGATACAGGAATGTGGAGACACATGGCAAGAGCTGGGGGGGGGGGAATGCTGGATATGTAGGAGAGAATAAGAACCCTGTGCAAAGGTGCTGCTTAAAATACAAGACCAGATCATTCCCATATTTACTGGAGTCTCCTGTCCTAATGCTGACAAAGGAGAGCATAGGTTTTTCTCATGGTTGCTTTTATTCATTTAGAGAACTGAAATCAGGCCACTAATATTGCCAGAAGCCATCCTTTCCCCTGGTTTAAATACACAGACTATATATTTTTAATGATGCACTCTGCCAGTGGGGCTGTGGAACTCTTGTCCCAGTTTTGGAGCAATGCACAGCAGGCAGGGGGAAAAGAACAACAAATAGTAATAAAACAAACAAATGAACAAAAAAGAGAGCAACATTCAGGGCACACACACACACACACTGTGTGGGAGTTTTTTCAGGACGGCATGGAGTTGGAACAAATGATAGGGTGAATATGGGTTCACTTGTGATGGAATTGAAATGTGACATCATAAGCTAGTGACGATTTTACATCATCGTATTTCAGTTCAGAAAATAACCTTATGTATTTATTTTTAGGGTCTTTGCATTTTCTTTGTAACTATCAGAGCCAAATTTTGGGTAGTCTCTTGAATAGCTGACAGATATGCCAAAAAAAAAACAACAAAAACAAAAAACAAAAAACCACACACACACAAACAAACAAACAAACAAACACACAAACAAACAACAACAAAAACATGAATCTGTTTCAGTTTACAATTTTCCATTCTGGAGTATCTTTTTGGAATCCATGGATGTTTGAGTAGGAATGTCACTGGCAAGTTTCTATGATGTTGCCACTTTACCTTAAACTATAGCTGCATTTTCATGAGGTTTGTATTTCAGTGAAAAAGTAGCCATTTTATGGTTGTGCTGGTGGTAAACCCCCTATCTTCCACTCTTTTATTCGCTTTTGTGCCTATTTGCAGCTCTTGTTTTCCTGTTTTTCTGATGCTTTGACACAATTGTTTTTAACCCAAAAGGTCTTAAGAACTTAAGAAGAGCCTTGCTGGATCACACTAAAGGCACTCCATACTCACAGTGGCCAACCAGATGTCCACAAGAAGCCCTCCAGCAGGACATGAGTGCAAAAGCACTCAATCCACCTGTGTTCTTCAGCAACTGGTGTTTATACTGAAGTTGGTACACAGAAATCATGACCAGTAGCCATTGATGGCCTTGTCCTTTGTCTAATTCCCCCCTTTAAAGCCATCCATGTTGGTGACAAATCACCGTGGTGGCAAATTCCATATTTTAGCTATGCATCATGTGAAGAAGTACTTCTTTCTGTCTGTCCTGAGTTTCCAACTTTCCAACTCATCAGATGAGCCTAGGTTCTAGTATTCAAAGAAACAGAGAAATGCTTCTCCCTATCTGCTTCTTGTTCACAAGGTTATCCTAGCTAATCAGGAATCACATGACATCACAAACCACATTGAAATGCGGCAGCATCATTGTGGACAGACAAAGCCGCTTCCATTTTCCATATTCTGAAAGAGTAGTGGTAAAGAGGCAACCTCATTTCCTCCTTGTGCTGCCCAGCAGAACTGGAACCAGCTGTGGCCCTCTGTCACATCCAAATACACAGTCAAAGGAACATCCCATTAAATGTAATGCATCGCAGATGGGTTACCTCCTCACCTGGATGATATTCTGTTGCTCTGCATTACTTTCTCTACAGTTCTGAATGTGCATTTCCATTGGCAATGTTTGTAAAATAACACTGCTCCCCCTAATTTTGGGCTGGCCGTATTTTGACACACCACTATTATTGTGATGCTGTTCTGTGTCCAAGTAGAGGGCATCCCTGGAATACAAATGCTCTTCCATAAGAAGGGTTTATAACTTGTCCCAGAGGTGCCACTCAAACCCTCTCAAAATGTGAAATAGAAAAAGGAAAGCGCAGCCATTATTTTGATGGATTTTTTAAAACAAGAAACCTACTCTTATATTGACAGATCTTCCGCAGTAGCTCCGAGGTATTTTACATTGCTGATGAAAGAAATATGGCATTTAACTCTGCTCAACCTCCCTGCTTAGGAGTTGGCTGCACATCATGATTCTCCAATCAGAGCAACAAGGTTAGAGATGCGGATTAGAGATTAGCAGCTCTGTCTGTGAATCATAAACCCAGCTGGGAATATGATAAGCTAAACTGCGAAAATAATACCTGGTGTATTGTTCTGTTCACTAAGGTAAATGAAATCCATTCATTCAAATAGAAAAAGATATGTATGATATAGCCATATTCAGAAGGTTGCTTCCACCTTTGGGGCGGGGGGAGACCACTATGGTTGCTCTTGCCCATGAAGCAAGAGTGTGGTGTTTCTGTCCTGACAGCTGCAAAATGTCCCCAAAGGGGAGCCTCTTTGTGGACAGATGTGCGTATGTGTGCAGGCTTCTGTTTTCAGTCACATCACCACATAAATGGGCATCAAGGGGGAAAGGCTAGTGGGGTTTGGAAAGTTGGAGTGGGGCCAGCTGGCATTCCCCCCTCCTCCACCCAGTTAGTGTATGAATGGAATTGACCTTCCGTAAAGGCTTGTGTCCTTAAATGTTCAGTTCTGCTGCCTGGGAGCCAGCTTTCACTTAAAAAACCCCCACACCCCTCAAAGTCATGGTATGATAATGTCTTTATTAGAACGAACCGAAACATCCCAATCCTGAGGAAGCTTTTGAGTTCTCTGGAAATAAATAAATGAGGGAACGGAGTGGGGAAGAAAAAGCTGGGCAAGGTGTCGTTTGCTTGAAGCTTTGTCGTTTATATAAACAGTCTTAAAAATGGAACACAGAGGAAGTTGTGCAGACATAATTGGATTAGCATCGCTAGGTGCAAGACAGATTGCAGGATGCACCCAGGGGTGCTGGGACAAAGAGGACGTCATGGCTATTCTCCCATTTGTTTATTTTTTTCAAAACCCCCACATGAAATATAGTAAAAGCTAGAAATTTTGTAAAATACAAAAATACAGCTTTTATTAAAAACAACAACAGTTGGTCCTACCCAGATGCTTAGAAAGGCTGGTGTGAATTTTAATCTGTTTTAGTATTTTAACTCTTGTATGTTTTAATGTACCATTATTTTTTCCTGATGTTAGAGTGTGTGTGTTTTTTCCTAAACTGCTTTGAGGGTTTTTTGTTTTTGATTTTTTACAATCAAGCAGTGTATAAATCTTATGAAAGAAGTAAATAAATAAAAGTTTTTACTCTCTGCCTAACCAGGGACCAGGGCAGGTCTGAGTAATAATGTGGCTTTGCTTTCAAAATTGCTTCTTTATGCTGGAATACCAGGTGGGTAATTTGAGCTTTATTCAGCTTGCAATACGCACCTTGGAACTGAGGGTAAAAGTTGATCTTACGGTTGCAGCATCCAGACTGATTTTTGTACCCCCCCTTATTTTTCTTCATTTTCCCACTCCCTGCTTGCCTGAGGAGCAATTATGGAGACCTCCACTATTTTCTGACATTTCGCTTGGTCCCAATCAAAGTATTGTCTAGTGGCAGCTGGGTGGACCTGCCTTGCTCTCCCAGCTTCTTAACACTGCATGCAGCTGCTACGTACTGGGAGGGGGAGAGGCAAGGCAGCAGGGAACTCAGCACAGAGTGGGTGCAGATTGATTCTGCCCCAAGCCCACACCTGCCAAGCTCTGAGCTGTCTTGCCCCTTCCACCTTTTCCACCCTGTAAGCAGCTGTGATATGTGTTGTTGGGAAGCCAGGAGAGCAATGCAGACCCATCTGCACTGCCCCACGGGCTGCTGCAGGAATTACCCAATCGTGGTATTTGAAGTTGTGTCCCCCCCCCCAATGGACCACAATGATTATCTGCACTCATCATATATATAGCAACCTGGAAAAAATTGACAGAGGAAGATTTTTACTAGGGATAGTGACAGTTTCAGGTGGCACCAAACCATGATGATGGGTCGGTGGAAGATGCTTCCACACAACAGTTTGTTTTGGACTTGGAACTACTCCTGCATGGTTTCCAACATGACATTGTCCTCCTCAAATTGGTATCCCATATTATTTTACCATTTAATTCAGGATTCACCCTTTTCATAGAAAATATGCCAAGTAACATGGAGATAAATTGGTAAATAGGAATTAAATGGGGGGGGGATATGGAACGGTATTTTGATGAGGACGATGTCATGTGGATGCTGCACAAAGCTCAAATCCATTGCAAACTGTTGCATGGAATATCTCTGTCATGGACTATCAGTGTGATTTGAAGTGCAAAACCTGTATACATACTGTATGTAACACCAAATACAAAGCAAATTGTCATATGGAAGTTCCCTGTGAGGATGGCTATGGCTTGGAGGGGTGTATTTAAAAAGACCATTGATGCTTAGTGCTTCTTTTTCAGTGCGGTAAAAAGTGGATTGGGGGAATGGAGGAGTGCTGCAGGACTCTGTTCGACTTTCTGTGTCTAGCATGCTGAGTTCGCTGAAGCACCACCATCTTCTTTGTTCAGTACTGCAGTTAAAGGCAGTATAAAGGCTCTGCATGCCTGGATGGTTATCATAAAATACTTCTTATATCTGTAAGAACAGATGGAAGATGGAAAAAATGATAGGGTAAGCTGAAAACTGAGTCCACCTGGGCTTTTAAAAGAGAAATCTTATAAATTGCAAGTCCAAGAAAGCTGACTGGTGTTATTGATTGGCCTCTTTATCAACTGTGGTCACAGGATTTCTCTTGCTCTTGTGAGAAGCCATTCAATGGCAGGAAGTTGGAGTGAATGGGATATGTCACAAGAGCATCAATTTCGCCATATGTGATTTTTTTAAAAAAAGCATAAAGAAGATTCTATGTTTGCAAAAATACCCTCTACGCCCCACCCCCCAAATAAATTATGTAAAAAAGATGCAATGTTCTCAAACCAGGCAAGATATTGCAGTTAAGAAGTTTTTCAATGAAAGCACAGGCCGGTAATGACCCGTAACAACAAATTCAGTTGCTTACACATCTTGCTCTTTTGGAGAAGCCCAAATAAGCATGAATCCATACAGTACTACCAAATTTCCAGGTCCTATGTGGATGTGAAGCTACAGAAGATGCTCAGTCACAAAGTATGTTTATGAAGATGATAAACCAAGGACAGTATTTTGGAAATGGTTTACTAGTTACTAGTTATTGAATGCAAAGAAAGCTGCCTTCTATCAAGTCAGTATTGCCTACCCTCTCTACAGAATTGCCGACACTGACTAGCAGTGGCTCTTCTGGGTTTCAGACAGGATTGTTTTTCTGGCCCTACATGCTATTTAACTCCACTGCTATTCAACATCTGTATGAAGCTATGGGGAGCAATTATCAGGAGGTTTGGGACACAATCTGCTGATGACTCTAAGTTCCACTTTTCTGTTAGATCTGAGTCAGGCAGGCTGTGCATAAAATGAACTGGTGCCTGGATGCAATGGTGGAGTGGATGAGGGTCAACAAACTGAAGCTAAATCCCATCAGTACTGGCATTCTGCTGGCTCCTGGAGCCATATGACCTGTTTAAGCAAGCAATTCCCAGAACCTGAACTTCTCACCTTACTGTTTCAACTATTTTAACTGCTTTCTCATGCTGTTCAGCTGCCTTGTTTTACTGTACATTTTAATTAAGGATGCTTTAATGCTCTGGGAGAAATATTATTGTGTGTTTTGATTACGTATGAATTTTATAATTGATTTTATTGTTATATGCGCTTAGAAGTCATTTTGGCATATAAGAGGTACAAGAACTGAACCAGGGACCATTGGCATCTAATGGACCTGCTCTCCCACTCTTCCCTTTGTTTCTCCAAAACCTGTGGCCAGGAGGTATGGTGAACACTGTTGGAACTAGAAGATTGTTGATTAAACCATTGCTGTTTTTCTTAGTGTATGTGGGCACCAATGAACTCACCTTCTGCCAGTAGTGGTCTCTGGGGCTGTGCTGTTTAACTGACTCCCAACCCTAAGGTTTCTGCTGGTTACCATAAGGGAGAGGGAGGTTGGCACAGTGCAAACTCAGTGGCAGGAGGCTCTGGCTTGGTTCCACCACTACACCTGCACCTGACCTTCTCTCCTCCTCAGTAACTGGTGGCCTGCCTGGGGCTGGGAAGCCAGGTAAGGAGTGCAACCCCACACTGCCTTATCCCCCGACTGCTACTGCCCTCTGCCCCATGCACATGTCTGACCCTGCTTAAAGCAGATGGCATTCTGTCCTCAGGTGAAAGCCACTATCAAGGGGCAGAATCTAAGAAAGCTTTGTATTAATTGCCTGTGATCAGCTTCATGAAGTCCTGAAAGACAGATAGGGAAAATCCATTACTGTACTTCTTACCTCTCAAGACCCAGAGCTAATGGAAGCAAGACCTGGGATTAAGATGCATCACTATTCACTAGCAATACCACACAATGCAAGCATATCAACACTAAACTACACCCTTTCAACAATTCCAGACCTCACCCCTAAAGAGTCCTCATGAGAAAGAATAGTGTGTTATACAGAGAACGGAAGCAGCAGCAAGATGCATTTACCTTGAGGAAAGCTTTTAAAGCACTTATGGCTTGTTTTAACGCAAATGCTTTAAAAGGGCTCTCATCTCTAGTGGTTTCTATCGGAAGCCTGAAAATGAACAAAACTGACTTTCTAACTCTCTGTCAATTGGCTCAGGCCTCAGCTTCTCAGCCTTCTACTCCTCACGTTCCAGTAATGAATAGAACTGATGGCTTTACATTGTGAACAGGATAGCCCCCCCCCCCGCGGCAGTCACTAGCTAGACAGACAAAGAGTCTGCAGAAGTATTTCCATTCAAGTTAACATAGTGTGGAAAGAGAAACAAAGTAAATGGAAAAACAACCCCCCACCAACCAACCAACCAACCAACCAACCAACCAACCAACCAATAAACCCCCAAACCAAATTGAAACTGGAGGAAGACTGCAGTTTGCTGATGTTGATGTACAACCTATTCTATATTCTTTCTTAGGTGACTCATAAATTGAATAAAATAAATGAGTTATTCCATTCTTTACCAGAAGAGGCACACAACCCTGAACACAGTCTCACGTAGCTCACTAGATGAAACTGCAACCTTGGGTCATGAGGTTGCTGGTTCAGATCCCAGAGTCCCTGACAATGCAGTTTTGGGCTCAAAGGCATTCTTTAGATCTTTGCTTCCACTATCACCTTTTTCACTGAACTGTGACATTTTTATCCTCCCATGACAGTGGCTAAGGTTCAGTGAAGCATCCAATACTTGCATCAGGACAACTCAATGTATTGCTAAAAATTACACCCACTTACCATTGAACCCAATAAGACTTCTGAATAGTTATAAAGAGTATGGCACCCCTTCCTCACTGTTAGCTTCACTGGAACAAATGACACTGCCAAGCCAGCCCTCCCTACCAGTTCATGTCAAAATTCTCCTTGAGATGAGATCAACTAGTCCACATCTGCTCTAGATCGCTGGGTATTCTAAACAAAATTTGCATTATTCTTCCCTATAAAGCCACCAAGTGCTGGGAATGATGCTAGAAAACAAATTCAATCTACTGCAAGGAGCTGAAATTTAGGAAACTGGAATCATGTGGCATCTTTGAACTATGGATCTCTCAGGGAGCCAGTTAATCAGTCAATGTGATTTACAGCAGTCCTTGATCGGACTCTGGAGTTACTGGTTTTTATTCTCCATTCAGTGACTTTGTAAAAGAAAGGTTGGGAAATCATTCACTGGGTGAGAGTTTTGATTCATCATTCATTCATTCATTCGTTCATTTCATTTCATTTTTGTCCCGCCCTTCATCCCATATGATGTCAGGGTATTTTTCAAAAGCAATCAAATAAAATGCAACATAGCACAGAGTATTTTTTTGAAATCTTCAAAACAAATACTTCACAACTATAGATAGTTCTAGAGTAGCACAAAGAAAATATTTATTGTTGGCCTCCAGGGGTCTCATCTCCCAAAGGCCCCAAAGGACAAATGAGTATTTAGTTGTCACCGTAAAGTTGTCAACAAAGGTGATAGGTGACAATTCATCCTAATTACAGCCTCATTCTAGAGTGTCACCATTCCCATCCACATAATTCTCAGATCCACTGTTGGTGATAATGTTGGCCTCAACTTTGCCAGCTCTTCGATGACATTCAGAATTAGGGAAGCTCCCTTCTCATAAAAGAAATGAAGCCCATTTACCTTCTCCTTCACCCTGGAATATTGATGGCAAAGCTGCATTGCTTGCTTTGTCTCCAGAGAAGACTGAGGAAAAGGCAATCCAGTCTTCTGGGTCCAGGAGATCACACAAGTCCAGTCTGAGAAGTCCAATATTTAATATCAACCACAGCAGTGTATCCCACCCCCAGTGGGTTACCTTTCATGGGTACCAGGGCAGGACTTTCCTCTCCCCTGTTCTATAGCTCCTTCACACACACTGTAGCTGTGGTAGCAGGACTGGGGAACCTCAGGCCTGGGTGCCATGTGTGGCCCTCTGTCTGGCGCTTGGGACTGCACTCTGGCTACACCCTCTCTTCCCAGGACACACCCCTCATCAAGCTTGAGTATATTTACTTGGGTGGAATGTGCCCTTGAACTCCTGCTTGCTTGGATTGAAAATAGAAAGGAGAGCGTATGTAGAAACTAGCTTACACTTCAATGGCAAAAAATTACATTAATTGTTCCACCTAGTTTTACCTCACCATGGGCATGTGGCCCCTGGAAGGTGGCCCAGAAGGGAATGTGGCCCTTAGGCTGCAAAGGTTCCTCACCCCTGCATTTTGTAAGATCAGCCATCTAAACATCATGTTCTTCCTTTTCACTTACACTAACAAGCTTTGACCAGGGACTAATGAGTTCTGCTTGCAACTTAGCACACACTCCCAGGACCAAACTATATGTGATGTGACAGATCTATTATCTAATCTCTTTGATTTTGATTTTTTTACTTAAATGTGGCTGCAGGGGCTTGCAGCTCCAAACTGGACCATAGCTGTGGTTCTGGTCGCCCTCACTCTGTGATGTTTTCCTGATCTGAAGCTTCTTCCCCAAGGTTTGTCCAAAGAAGAGGAAGGGGGAAATCAGGTGAAATCTGTTTCCCTTCCTCGACCCCACGCAGCTAACTCTTGGAATGGATTTAGCTCAGAGAAATGGTGAGACAAACTTACTTGGTTACGAGCGATCGCCAAAGAAGAAGGAAAGGATTTTAAAGGGTTCCCTCTTCCAAAACCCGTGCAGCTGCTTTTCAGAAAAACACATTAAAATGTTGGGTGATGTGATTCCATGCACACTGGCCTTAACTCAACAAACTCTTCGACTCGCTCACTTGACATATTCATCCATCAAAATGAAATGCAATGTAATATAATGGAACAAATGTTGCAGCCCACATTCATTCTGCCTCTCTACAGTAAGTATTCTGCCTATCCCAAAGATTCGGCAAATGAAATGCTGTGTTCTGCTAGCATCCATTCCAGCCCCCTAATGTGATTCACTAAGTTGTAGCCAGTGTTAGCCCTGTTCAGAGCAAACCCATTGAAAGCAATGGTCATGACGAATTTGGGCCCATTCATTCCCATGGGTCTACTCTGTGGAAGATTTACCTGGAGGCAACCCACTGTTTGCAATGTTCAGTGCCAACAATGTACCCATAGGCAGCCTGCTGCTATGGCTTCAGAATTTGGTACCATCAGGCATCTTGCCAACCCAAAATTGTTGCTACAGATGTCAGGGCCTGGCACTCTTCTCCATTCCAGGCAGATGCTGTTTCCCCTTCACCTCATTCTGGAATCTAGTTGAGGTTGGCTGCAGCCAACATTTTAAACAACAATTCTACTGCACTGCCCCTCCTACTTTGATGCTTCTACTATAGTGAGGTTGGCTAAAAACAAACAAACACCTGCCCTGCCCCAAGTCACACGTACCCACCAAGGTCATGGAAGGGAGGGAGAAATGTGATTCAGTTTGCATTTAAAGGTCAACTTAGATCCAGTGGAGGGCGAGAGAGGAGGTCCTCCTGGCTGCGTCACAGTTTAAATTTCATGCGGCCACACCCCCTACTGGCGCTGATTGGTCAGCGGGGTCACCTCTGGGTGGGATCCCAGCCTGTGCCAGTGATGCGGCCGGGATGGCACATGGGGGGTGTCATTCTCCACCCCCCAGGTGGATCACTGCAGGGGCCAACGCCGCCCAACAGAAATGGTGAGCGGTCTTATTTGACTTTTCCAGTGCACTTCTCCAGTCAACTAATGTGTACAAAATGCATATAGTAGGACAAAGTGTGCATAAAATGCACATTTTCATTTAAAAATGTATTTCTAAAAACATTGTTTCAGGGAAAGCTGCTTGCAAAAAATGTTTATATTTTTTGTATATTAGGGGGAAATCACACAAAAATGCTGGCAAATTTTTAGGAGGATTGTGAATTGTTGCAGAAATGTGGATAATTTTATTTTAGATTGGGGGGAAATAGGAAACTTGGAGAACTTAAACTGGCAGATTTGTCCATCCCTTGACTAACCCGGAGCTGGCCTGGCTGTGACTCTCCTCAGTTTAGACCCATGAAAACAGGTAACGAGAGACAGAGAAACTGAATGGTGCTTGGAGTGGTAAGTAGACTGCTTTTTTGTTATGAAGGTGTGGAGCTGCAGATACAGTAGAACTGACAGCCAGCAGATGGTTGGAATGTCACCTCATAAAATGGAAATAATGTAGTATGAGCCTAATGGATGATTTAGGAAGTCAAAAGGGAAGATTTCCAATATTTCCATAGTTCTAAGGATCAGCAGAGGCACCGTTCTGGATTCCAGCATTTGCTACTTAATCTTAACTAGGAGGGCTTCCCATGCACAAGTTCTCATATTATATATATGTATAGCTGCTCAGGTCACAAAGCAGAAACAAAGAATCTCCCACTGTTAGTTAACCTTTGCTCTCCCAATTAAATAATAATGAAGCTGCTCTGCTTTTTACCTTCTTCAGATAGATTGCTCTTTTAATAAGAAGGAATGGGCTGCCTTTAGCACTGCAGACTCAAGCAACAAAATAAATGATCAAAAGAAGTAAAAGCCCTACCATGAAATATTGCTAAAGGCGCAGAGTCAATGGTGCATGAAGTTTAATTTTCCTCACCAGCCCTTGGTTGAGCAACTCAGAGCCAGACCCTCAGCTGATTTTGCTGACGTAGTGCCAGCTCACTCTGTCTGAACATCTGATCCTCAAGGGGGCATCTGCACCAGCAGAAAACCGCAAGTTGGCTTAACATTAGCTGCGCAGTGCATTAATAAGATCATTTTCAGTCAATGGTTGGTCATGCACTGGTTTGAAAGCAAATCACTGTGAGGGTCTGGGCAGCTTATAAGAGCGGGATGATAATGGCGACCCCCTCACTAGAATTCAAGGGCATTAATTAATTAATTAAAATGATACTCAGCACCTTCCTCCAAAGTCAGCAACAGAATAAAGATAATCCATCGATACAAAGCCATCCCATGACAGGCACCAACTTGGATGGCTTTAAAAGAGGATTCCACAAATATATGCAGGATAAGGCTCTCAGTGGGCTACAATCCTTGATGGCTGTGCTCTGCCTACATGGTCAGATGCAGCACAGTGGTACCTTGGGTTACAGACGCTTCAGGTTCCAGATGCTTCAGGTTCCAGACTCCGTTAACCCAGAAATCGTATCTTGGGTTAAGATCTTTGCTTCAGGATGAGAACAGAAATTGTGCGGCGGCAGCGGCGGTGCAGCAGCAGTGGGAGACCCCATTAGCTAAAGTGGTACCTCAGGTTAAGAACAGTTTCAGGTTAAGAACGGACCTCTGGAACGAATTACATTATTAACCCGAGGTACCACTGTAATGCTTCTGAGTGACATTTGCTAGAAGCCACGGCAGGGGGGAGTGTTTTTGTGCTCAGGTCGTACTTGTGGGCTTCCCATAGGCCACTCTGAGAACAGGATACTGGACTAAATGGGTCACTGGCTTGATCCAGTGGGGTCCTTTGTTCTTATGATGATGCTATACTGCAGTCACCGTTTTCATTATTGTGCAGCTTCCAAAGAGGTTGTCCTGTGTTACACGGTTCCTAGTTACTTTGAACTTTGTTGTATTGGAGCAGCAGAATTGGATGTTGGTGGGACAGCCAAATAGGGATCATATTTACAGATGGCATGCTTAAGTCAGGGCATCTGAGGCACCACAAATGTTTTGCATTTAGGAGTTCCAAGAAAGTGGTATCAAACGGTAATAGCAATCTTATTCCTTTACATCTGTACCTGCTGTTTTCATGTGGATAGTCCTAGTGTTCCTTATCACAATATGAAACTTTACACAGACCCTTGTATGGGCATAAGAGGCGTTTTGTGAGCAAGGCACTTAATGTCCTTTAGCTCATCCTTTGCCATTATGAATGCCAAATGGGGTCCGCTGGTATTTTGAATGCTAACCCCTGCCAATCATCTTTTTGACTCTACGTTCAGATTTCTGTTTCTTGACTCCTTTCTCATTTTGTAAGCCTTTTAACACTTTTCAAGCCATCAATCTATTATTTAGGTTGCTGTAGTGCCCAAGGTGCACTCCTCTCACCTATTTCTTTCAGGTCTATTGATTTCTTGAAGAAGCTTACTTAGGGCTGGAAATGGCAAATTCTGCTCTGCTCCCAACAAAAGATGCAGAAAAATCAATACGAGGCTGGTGTGTGGAACCCTGAACAAGGGAGACCAAGCCTGGAGCATAATGTACTGTTTAGAATTCTAAGCCTGCTTTGTTCAAAAGTATTTTGATTAATGCAGAGTATGCAATCAACCTCATGTATCTGAATGGAGAACATCGGCAATGTTGAGATAATTAGATGTTCACATAAATCAAAGTGATGCTAACACAGAGTCAGGTCAGACATTTGCCATTGGGATGCCATTGGGGGGGAAATGGTCTCCACATGGCGGGGCAGTGATAACATTGTAGAGTTAACTTACCCTGCATTTTTTCACTGGCACCTGATGATGAAATGTAACATTTACTTAGGCATATCGTTAGGAAACCTTTATGAGAAATGGGGGTTCCAGAACAACTCAATTCAGCTGTGCCGGTATTACTATGATTGATATTATTTTCATTCATTCATTTATGAATTGCTTCTGATGAAGCATCTCAGACAGATTTCACAACAAAAACTGTATACAAAACAACTGCATGTAAAAGAACAATTAAAACATTTTCAAATATATGCAGAAACCACAGGAATAAAAAAGCTATGCTATTTAGAAAGCTTGTCGGAAAAGTTGTAAGCAGACAGTGAAAAGACTGTAAAGATGGCATCTGCTTGATATGTAATGGGAATGCAGTCCATAGAGTGGGAGCCACCACAGTAAAGGCCAAGTTGTGAGATTGTGTGGAATGGTCCCTCCTGGTGAAATGGTATCTGCAGGTTGCCCTCTCCTGCAGAAAGCACTGATTGGTTGGGTATATAAGGGACAAGGCAACATTTTATGGTGTATTATTATTATTATTATTCCTTATCAGGGCAGAAATATACACTATTAAACACTAATGCAACAATACAAACAATGAACAGTGCAGTATTGCACAGGTTTATTGTATTCACTGGGGCTTACTTCCCAGAAAGAGTGCATAGGTTGCAGCCACTGCAGGCGATAATAGCAATAGCATGAAGACATTTTCACCCCTTGATGCACAAAAAAATCACAATGGGATGTTTTCTCTAGTGCAGAATTATCTCATTTTAAACAAAGAAGCAAGAGACTAGAGACAGGGGGGAAATAGTGACTCCTTGAATCTGCTGCCTGAAGCGACTGCTTCACATTGCTCTATGGAAAGGGCACTCCTGACCTCTTAGGACATTTAGTTTTTCATGCAAGCGGAGAGGTGATTTTACAAGAGATTTCACGCCAGCTTAAACTGGGTTTCTGAACTTTAAAACAATTCTCTTTGCAGAGAAAGCTCTGTATAAGAAGATGAAATTTACCAGGACGAAAGGTTTTCTCCTGAGGTATAAATAGCAAAGAACAAACTACAAAAGTGTCAGTTGTGAGGGACATATTTGTTTATTGTCACAGTCACAAATATGCCAAATGTGCTTTCCCAGCATGTTGGCATGGTTCATGGAGCGTACATACCATCTTCAGACAACAGGCGGAAACTTCAGCAGTTGAAGCAATTGTCGCAGAATGTCTCCAAACTGTTCTCTAGCAGTTTGTCTAATCACAATATGTGATAGGAGTTCTGCTCCCACAGGAGACAGCGAGGGCCACCAGTTTAGATGGCTTGAAAAGAGGATTAAAGAGATTCATGGTGGATAAGCCTATCCATGGTCATGAGCTGCAATGGCTAAGTTCTGTCTCAATAAGCTTCTGAGCACATGTTTTGGGGGAGGCCAAGTTTCACTCTAGTACTGCATCCTTCCCATGGGCATCTGGCTGGGCACTGTGATGCCAGGATACTGAACTAGATGGTTTTTTGGCCTGATCCAGGAGGCCTCTTCTTATGTTCTCGTGTGCTTAAATGCTCGTGAGCAAGACTGAGCTGAGCAATGTATCTATTTGTGAAAATAACTGTATTGCATTAGGGGAAATTGCTTGCAAAATGTGTATACAAAGATGTAGAGAAAATATGCAATAAATTCCTGATGAATATTTGTGAGAACTTTTTTTAAAAAAAAGCAAACCAAAACTGATGCAGAACTGAACCGAACTTAAGATTGGAAAAATGAGAAACAGAGAGAAATAAAAACAGATGCATCTTTCTCTCGGAGTCTTGAGCAAATTCTCTGTTTTGATTATTTATTTATTTTTTTTAAACCACAGACTCCTAAATCCCAGCCCACTTAACTGTCAGAATTAAAATGAGGCCAGGCCAAGACCTTATGGGAAACACACTGAGGCTGGATCTAGACACATCAAAGAAGTGTTTCAGTTTAAAGCGTTGTACATTTAAACAGGGAAAACAGGTAAAGAAAAATGGGACTCCACATTGCCATCTGGTGGCACAATGTTATATCACACATACAACACATATAAATGGCTTTTTCTAGCTGAGTCCTGAGTGAGGGTGAATAAAGAAGCAAGGTGCAGTTATCAGAGATTCTGTTGTATACAGCACACCTTTGCTTCTGGACCATCTTTTACTGTGAGAAGGTTTCTTCTAACCAAAATACGGCATAAGGGCTGTCAGGACTGGTCGTTGTCCTCTTCAGATCACCACACAAACGCTTCTTGTTCTTTTATAAAACTTTTTATTGCGTATTAACAAAACATTCTTATAAACAGTTCTTAACTATTATTCCTCAGAGTCACTTCTTTCAGATACCTTCTGAGCTCTGCTTCTCCATGACCAGCCACTCTCAAAATGGCGAAGGCGCCTTTCCCTTCGCTTTCCCGCTCTTTTTTCTAACCTCCTGGCTAGAGCTGGCCTGTATCTCCCCTCCTCCGAATCTGAGCTAGAACTTAACCCTTGCCTTTCCTGTGAACAACCGGTCCCTCCCTGTTGTTCCTCTTGCTCCCTTCTATTAGATTCACTGCTCTCCTTCCCCCCTTGGGGAATGCTTTCTCCCTCTGATAAACTGAAAACCTCTAATTCTTCCCTGACATCACCCCCTCCCCTAAGCCCCCCTTCCTCCTCCTCGCTCTCCTCTGTTTCTGGAGGACCGAACCCTATGAACTCCTCTTCCTCACTATCTGTCTCTTCAAAAATTTCTTGAAGATGCCAGTTCTGGGGTTTTGGCTTGTGGGGATATTTTCTATGAAATTCTCGCTGCAATTCCGGAACGTTAATTTTTTCTGCTGGTTCCCATGAGTTCTCAGACTCATCTAACCCTTTCCATGCAACCAAATACTGTAATTTCCTCCTACTTATTCTCGAGTCTAATATCTCTTCCACTTCGGTCTCTTCTTCCCCCATCATGGTGGGGAAAGGAGGTGGTTCCCTTGAGATTTGATACTTATGTGCTGGTACAAACACTGACAATAAAGATCTATGAAATACAGGGTGTATTCTCATATTTTCAGGCAAATGAAGCTTGAAAGCGACTGGGTTAATTTGAGCCTTTACTTGGAAAGGTCCCAATCTCCTTGGTTCTAGCTTTTTACACTTCCCTCGTATTGGTAGTCCCTTGGTAGACAGCCATACCCAGCTCCCTACTTGGATTTCTTCCCCAACTCGCCGGTGCCTATCTGCAGCTTTTTTGTAAGCCTCTTTAGCTTCTTCCAAATCCTCTTTCAATATCTCATGCATGCACCTCAACTCCTCTATCATTTGTTCTGCTGCTGGTACTGCTAACTGCTCCTCTTGACCTGGGAATGCCCTTGGGTGCAAGCCATAGTTTGCCACAAATGGGGCTCTGCCCGTAGACACATGCATTGCATTATTATACGCAAACTCTGCTAGACTCAACTTCTCTAACCACCCGCTCTGCTGATAACCAGCATAACACCTCAGATATTGTTGTAGTGTTGCATTCGTTCTTTCAGCTTCCCCATTGGTTTGCGGGTGTCTCGCTGACGTGAGACTTAGCTCCACATCTAGTAACTGCATTAACCTCTTCCAAAATTGTGATGTAAATTGGGCCCCTCTATCTGAAATGATTTGTGATGGCATACCATGCAACCTAAAAATATTATCTAAAAACATCTTTGCAGTTTCCTGTGCGGTCGGAATTTTGGTACATGGTATGAAATGTGCCATCTTGGTTAGCATGTCAACCACTACAAAGATCACTGTTTGCCTGTGCGATGACGGTAGATCCGTTATAAAATCCATAGACACCACATCCCAAGGCCTTCCCGGCGTGGGTATAGGTTGCAACAACCCTGCGGGAGCTGCTCTGGGTGCCTTGGCTCGTTGACATACTTCACAACCTCTTACATATTGTGTTACTTCCTCCCTCAACTTTGGCCACCAGAACTGCCGTGTGATCTGATACAGGGTCTTTTCTCTACCAAAATGTCCTGCAGTCGGGTTATCATGATGTTGCCTCAACACTTTACCTCTTAATTCACCTGCAGGTACATACAGCACCCCTCTCCTGTACAACAATCCATCTTTTTCTTTGAAACCTTCCTCTTCCCCTTTACCTTTTCTCAGTTCCTCCATTTTCTTTTGTGCAAACTCATCTGTTACTGTCAATTGCTGGAATTCCCTGCCGTCCACTACTACGGCTGCACACCCCCACTGATCCGATCTCAGCATTTCTCGCAACTTGGGAGATGCTTCCCCTTCCATATACTCAGGTTTGCGCGATAGCGCGTCTGCACGAATGTTTTGATGCCCAGGTATGTACTCAATCCTAAAATTAAACCCAGCAAAAAACTCTGCCCACCTAATTTGCCTTTGGTTTAGCTGTCTAGCAGTTCTCCAATACTCTAAATTCTTATGATCTGTTTGTACCACCACCTGATGTGATGCCCCTTCCAAAAAATGTCTCCACACTTTAAAGGCAGCGTGCACAGCTAAAAGTTCCTTATCAAATATGGTGTAGTTTTGTTCTGATTGATTTAATTTTCTAGAGTAGAATGCACAGGGTCTCCAGTCCCCTTCCTTGTCCTGTTGCAGCAGAATGGCCCCAATAGCCCTGTCAGAGGCATCAGTTTCTACCTTTATACGCTTACTTGGATCTAGGTGCATAAGATATTTTTCTGAAGCAAACACCACCTTTAATTTATCAAAGGCCTTCTGTGCTTCCTCAGTCCATCTGAATGGCCCCTTGCCTCTTAGACAATCAGTTAGTGGCGCTGTGATTTTGGAGTAATTACCTATGAATTTACGATAGAAATTAGCAAATCCTAAAAACCTCTGTAGATCTTTCTTAGTTTTAGGTGCCTCCCATTCCACCACTGCCTGAACTTTACTGGGGTCCATGTGCACCCCTTTGTGGGAAATGCAATATCCCAGGAACTCCACCTTTTGTGTGTGGAATTTACACTTCTCTAACTTCACATATAACCTGTTGGTCCTCAATCTCTCTAACACCTGTGTGACATGTTTTACGTGTTCCTCCATACTTTCACTATATATTAAGAGGTCATCTAAATAAGAGACACAGAACTGATCCAGTATACCTGCTAAGACGTGATTGATGAAGGTTTGAAATACCCCTGAGCCATTTTGCAAGCCAAAAGGCATTACCAAGAATTCAAATGCACCATACTTAGTACAAAAACTGGTTTTCCACTCATCCCCTTCTCTGACCCTTATCAGATTATATGCTCCTCGTAGATCAAGCTTGGTAAAGACTTTGGCTGACCTTACTCTCTCTAAGAGGTCATCTATACGTGGCAGTGGGCACACACGAGGCTTCATTTGACTGTTAAGGATTCTGAAGTCACATACTAATCTTGGTGCCCCTTCCTCACCTTTCTTTTTGACAAAAAAGACAGGAGCACCCCCAGAGGCCGTAGACTCTCTAATAAAACCTCTCTGCAAATTATTTTGCAGGAACTCCCTCAATGCTGCAGATTCTACTTCCGACATGGCATATATCTTGCTTGGTGGCAACTGTGCCCCAGGGACTAGATCTATCTTGCAATCATAGGGCCTATGTGGTGGAAGTTTATCTGCTTCTTTTTCACAAAAAACATCCTGATAAGCCATATATTGTGATGGAATCTCACTTTCATTCCCCATCAACTTCCCTTCTACCTCTGTTCCCATTACTTCCACCGAGATTTTTCCCTTTTGCCCCAAACAATGTGTCATACAATATATCGAACCAAAAACCAAAGATCTTTGATGCCAGGCAATTACCGGATTATGACGATTGAGCCAACTCATTCCCAGCACCATTGGGTGCCCAGCTAGTTTGGTCACATGAAATGCCCTGGTCTCTGAGTGATGACCCATATCCATTCTCATTGGTGGAGTCTCATAAGTCACTTCTCCTGAAAGTAGCGGTCTGCCGTCGATTGTTTTCACTCGCAGTGGGGAACTCAAAGGTAACAAAGCGATTTTGTGTTCCTGTACCAATTTCTGGTCTATGAAATCTGCTGACGCTCCTGAGTCTAACAACGCCTCTACCTGGACGCTGTGTCCATTGGGTAGTTGTAGTTGCACCTTCACCGTTAGCCCTGGGATAGGTGGTTCCGCGTGAGAGCCTTCTATTGCTTCTCCACCCGGCTGCAAGCTCCCATTTCCAGCCGGGGACATTCGTTTCCCTGATGCGGTTCCTCTGGGCAATTGTCGTGTCTCATGTCTGCTCCAGATAGAGACTCCCATCCTTTACGATTGTGACATTGTCGTGCTAGATGCCCTGGTTTTCCACAGACAAAGCAACGCCTTGCATCTCTTCCTTTCCCTGCATTTCCTCTTACCATGGAAGAGGTAGTAACTGGGAGGGGTCTGGCTGCTCCTAATTCCATGGGCTCTGGCCGCTCTCGTCCTGTCACGTTGCCCGCTCTGCTCTCTGTACTTTCGATATTATTTTCCCGCCACCGTGGTCTCCATTGTTCCTTCTTTTCACTAGCCCTCCGTTCCACGCGTAGGCTCAATTGCAGGCACGTTCGGACCAGAGAGTCCAAGGAACTAGGTTCTGGCATTTGGGCCAATTGGTCTAAAATCTCATTATTCAGTCCTTCCCTAAAAAGGGCTGCAACTGTTGGGGAATTCAGATCCCATTTTAATTTCTGCACCAGCAAACTAAAGTTGGACCAATAAACTCCCACAGTGTCTTTTCCTTGTCTCATTCTCAACAGCTGCCTAGCTGTGGTTGTTTCATGCGCAGGGTCTAAGAAAATTGTGTCTAGATACTGCAGAAAAATTTGTAGATTTCCTAGGGCGACATCCCTCCGAGATATGAGGGGTATAACACAGTCCTTAGCCCTCCCTTCCAAGAAATTAATCACATAAGCAACCTTCTCTTGCTCAGATTGAAATTCTTTATCCTTTATCTCAATTATGTAAGAAATTTCTGTCTTGAAAGCCATGTATTCAGAGCTTTCTCCCTTGAAGCTACGTGGACGTACAGTAAATGTTTTACTCACTCTATCTCCACACGTCGATTGCAGCATGGTTCTATGTTCTCCCAGTGCTGCCGATAGTACGTCGACTTGACTTTTCAACTGTAAGTTCTGTTGCCATAAGTCCTGTAATGTTAGCTGGAGCGCGGGGGTTTCTCCTTGCCCAACTGGCGCCACAGCTCCATCCATTTTGGTTTCTCCTTCTTTACTTATAGTGAAGAGGCGCAGAGCAGAAGGTATTCTGTCAGGACTGGTCGTTGTCCTCTTCAGATCACCACACAAACGCTTCTTGTTCTTTTATAAAACTTTTTATTGCGTATTAACAAAACATTCTTATAAACAGTTCTTAACTATTATTCCTCAGAGTCACTTCTTTCAGATACCTTCTGAGCTCTGCTTCTCCATGACCAGCCACTCTCAAAATGGCGAAGGCGCCTTTCCCTTCGCTTTCCCGCTCTTTTTTCTAACCTCCTGGCTAGAGCTGGCCTGTATCTCCCCTCCTCCGAATCTGAGCTAGAACTTAACCCTTGCCTTTCCTGTGAACAACCGGTCCCTCCCTGTTGTTCCTCTTGCTCCCTTCTATTAGATTCACTGCTCTCCTTCCCCCCTTGGGGAATGCTTTCTCCCTCTGATAAACTGAAAACCTCTAATTCTTCCCTGACAAGGGCCTTCTTATTTTTCTTGATGCGTATTAGTCACAATCTCTCTATCACCCACTCTGCATAGAAAAGTACCTGTTAACATTAAGATACTGTAGTCAGATCTATTTTAAAATTCTTCTGCAGTATCAAAATTATTTGAAGGGTGTTTTTTTTGGTAAGAAAAAAAGTGCAATGAATTTCAAAGAGAACATGATGTGTTATATAATAGCTGTTATTTCTCATATATTAAAAGCCACTGGGGAAAATGTGTGGGTGTGTAGGTGATACATGTATGAATGATGATTGGAAAAAGTCCTAAGCATCAGATGTGATCTGTATCTCTTTTCCTCAATCAATGGCCAAGAGACAGAAGAACAAACTTATTGGTTTTGTACTCAAGCCTTCAGTTTGTTCTATTTCCTGGTATCACCACAGCCAGACTTCCCGTGTGTGTGAGTGTGTGTGTGTGGGTGTATTTTGGAAAATCCGCACTCTCTTGTTTCAAATGAGAAATTTATTTATTTTCTTTGAGTCTGAGACTTCGAGTCTGAGACTTGTTGCAATAAAATGCAGTGATTTGTTTTTTAAAGAACCCTCTGGAATTGAGAATAAGCTTGGAGAAAAAGACTTGACCGAAATGAGCTGGTCTGCGTGTTTATCTGGAGGACAGAGCAAGGGAGGGTTACATTAGGGAGACCGTTTGAAGGCTTACATTGGCAATAGCACTGCCAGATTTATCCTTCCCACTGCTTTCGTTAATTCTCCATTAACCAGTTGAGAGGTGGTTTGTACTGCTTCCATGACTACAAAATGGAAATGGGACACACACACACACACACACACACACACACACACACACACACAGGAGACCCATCCACACATGTAAAATATCACTTAGGCCCCCTTGATAATGTGCCAATGAGTACACTTGTGTCATCTTCTAACCCAGAAATGGCTAATCCCCAGCTCAGGGACCTGACCTGGCTCCCCAAATCAGACCCCACTGATTTTGAGAGTAGCTAAAAGAATGCAGATGTGGTGCTGGGGCAAGGGGACTAGAGAGGTTTGAGCATCTTCATGCAGCCCAGCCCCCTATCGGGGATGCAAATCATCTCCTCTCCTGCCATCAGCTCCCCTCCTATCATGAGCTGGAAGCCCCCTCCGCAGTTGATCTGCACAGATACTCAGAGGGGCATTGTGTGTCTTGTGTGTGAGTGAGAGAGCGAGAGCGCATTTGAGAGTGGGGGTAGCCACCTCATGACTTGTATGCAATCCCCACCCCCACTGAAGGTTGGTAAAAGGTGAATGCTGAAGGTTATCAACCCCCCTTGGATACTCAGAAGGACATCCTTCTTCCTGGGCTACAGAGCCTTCTTTGTCTGCCTCTACACTCTCTTCTGGCTTATCCTCAATTGTTTTGGGATCCCCTGCTTCCAGCAGTGTCTCCACAATGTAATTTTGCTTCCAGAAAGCAGGCAAAGCCTCTCAGCTGTCTAGAAAAAAGAAGGAAGGGTTCCCTTTCTGTCATGCCTGGTGAGTGCCTCCCCACTTTCCCCCCTTAAAAACAAAGGCAGAAAGTAAGTTGAAGCTGGCACTCACTGCCAAGCAGAGCTGCAGTCCTGTGTGCCACCTGCATTTTCCTGAGTACTTCTCTTGCACCAAAGGAGGACAGTCTGGCAAAATGAAGATGGTGGACTTAACTGTTGTTGCGCTGGGCATATCAACCCCCTACCCTCAACCTCATCTGCTTTGCAAAGATGTGTATACCAGGCAAAATTGCATACATATATACAATATGTATGTTAGAAGAACTTTGCACTAAAATACAGATGAATTTTCATGATGATGGGTTTTATTCAGCGAAGTTCTACTCAGACTAGACTTGTTGAAATGCATAGGCCTGATAATAATCTCCATGAAGTTCAATCTGTGTACTGTTAAGTAGGACCTAGCCATGCTGGCTGAGGCAACATCCTGAAGGGTTGGAATAAGCCATTTTATAGGTATTGCAGGGAAAGTGCCAGGGATGTCAAGAAACTTGAAATATAGGTAATGTCAAGAAGTGGGGAATGAAATCAGTTGAAGAGAAGCACACACTTTTACCAGTTTGAGACCGTGGGTGCTCCCTGACTGTTGTTATTTCTGAGCTGGGTTCAATCACATAGCAGAAAATTCATGTTGCACAATTACAGTTGTTTGGGAGACTGTGCTTTCTCCAAATATCTGATTTTTTGTGAAGGGGATATGCCCTGAAAACTGTGGAGTAACAGTTTCTTGCTGCACCATTGTGTAACTTCCCTACAAACAAATCAGGATGAATTTCCAATAAACAGGTTGTCTGAATGAATTAAACTATTTGGGTCAGAAGACTGGGAAAATGTTGTCTAACACAGAAAGTAGATCTCTTGGGTGTCATTCTAGAGTGAATATTTCAAATAATTTATTTTATTTAACTGACAGGTGGAAAATCTGAAGTCCTTTTTATTTTTCTTCTCTTCCCCCTTTTCTTTTTTGTTTTTCCTTCTTTTTCTTTCTCCATTTTTATTTTTATTTAGATGAGTTTCTTTTATCTTATTGCAATATGAAAAGCTTTAATAAAATCATATTTTAAAAAAGTAAACAGGTTGTTTGTAAGCACCCGCTTAACATAAGCTGGTGAACTCTGCAGTGGGGAGGGTTATACCTGATCTGTGCTGACATTGACAGCCCCCCTTTTCCGTCCTGAAGAAAATGTAGCCCGCAGAACACCAGCACATTGAGTTCCCTCAGCTGCACAGATAAATGAAACCAGAGGATATCCACGGGGGACTCCAAAGCTTTCAATGTTCAGCAGAGTGAGAATATGGAGAAATATATTTTCGGAATTAAGGAATTCCATTTAATCACAAGCATATGTGAGCTGCAGTTACTGAGGCAAAGGCAAAAGAACGGTTCTTTGCATTAAAATGGAAGGCGCTGGTAATTCCAAGAAGGCGGTGTGGGGTAGAGTGAAAGAGAACAGTAAGTTACTGAGTATTTTATTTAATAATAATAAAAGAGGGGGCTGGTATTTCTTGCAAGAGAATTAAATACTGGTGGGAAGAAAAAGGGTTTTCTATACCCTGTGACAGCCCACTCTGTTCAACCAGAAAGAAATGAAACCACATGTTGTGATTATATCCCGTGAGCTCTAATGAGGCATGCTGGGGGCATGATGGCATTGCTGACATTTTTCAAAGAAAGGCATCTTAGCTTTGAGAGTTAAGTTGCTCCCATTTTAACCAAGGGCAAAGGGGAGGGAGACGCAAAGGAAAGACAAACCACCAAATTCAAAGGCCCACCAGGCTCTTTGAAAGTGGAGTGTGGACATGTTTTTCCTCCCCACTCAATTAGATGCCCAACCATGATCTCCCCCTTCCCATTGATTGCTATTAGGAGGGGGGAGGGAGAAATACACCATCTCCAAGGTTAGCATTTTCTCCCCACCCATTCTGGGGGCGTTCTAGGGATCCAGGAGAGCCAATGCTTCCCTTAATATCCCCACAGAATGCCCTCTTTCTGCCCACTCTGCCATCAGAACACTGTCAACAGAGGAGAGAAAGCCTCAAAAGAAGCCAGAGTATTGGGTGGCCCCTGAGACACCCTCTTTGGGACCGTAGAATTCCAGACTTACAGAATCTTAATTAGAAGTCTCTCCCTAATGCTCCCAGAAGACAGAGGAGCTTGCAATCCAGTGCTGAAGTTGAGTGAATCTGGGTCTGATCACTTGCCCAGATGGGATTGCTATGTATGCAAAACACCACCACCCATTTTCAAAGAGAAGTAAAGGAGAAATCTGCAATCAAATGTTGATGAATTTTTCCTAATTAATATCAATTAATTAATGAATCAGAAACTGATGTGGAAACGTGGAGAACTGAATTTAAGAGTGGAAAAATGAGAAGCAGAGGAAAATGTAAATTTATCCCTCCCTAGTAAGGGCAAGCGGATGTGGTTCTGACCCCCCTTTCATGTATTCACATCCATAAAGATGGTCAGACTATTAATTAATTAATTAATTAATTAATCATTAATTAAATTTGTACACCACCCTTCCAACATAAATAGGCTTAAGTGAATGTAGCTTCAGTCCCATGCACGCTTGTCTAGAACTACGTCTTAATGAAGACAGTTAGACTTGCTTGCAACTAGGGATGGAGGAGAAATTTGATTCAGTGCATATTTAAGCTGAATCTATCAGATTCGCACACTCTGAAACAAGATGTGAACCGAAACACAGCCATCCTTCAGGATTCGTATTTATCTGAATTTTGCAATGCAGCTCTCCCACCAAACAATGCTTCTGAAAAGGCATCTGTTAGGGGCAAGCATCCATAAAAATGAAGATATGACAGAAAATAGAATATAAACATTCATAATATTGGGAGAAATTGCTTACAGAAATGTGTACAGCACTCAGAAAAATGTTGATTAGGAGAAATTCACCCTAAAATACTGTTCCATCTTCATAAGGATTTTTTAAAAATTGGATATTGCTGCAAAATGTGGAGAACTGAATTTAAGAATGGAAAAGTGAGAAACCAAGAGAATCAAAATGGACAGTTCTTCTCATCCCTAGTTCCAGCCAAGTGTGTGTATATCCTACACATTAATTTATTGTGGTTCGAGGACCCGAACCCCGCGCAGTGGAATGAAAAACAAGGACACATGATATAAGGTTAATGGGTAAGAAAAGGCCACAACTTTATTGATTACAGCAAGTGAAAAGGTATTGGCTTAGGCATTGGATTACATCAGCTGACTCCACCCACTCGGAGAGGGGTGAGTCTAAAAAACAAACAAACAAACAAAGGGGGTTTATTCACCAGTAGGTGGAGCCTGTTGATGCTAATCCAACTATAGGCTCACCCCTGATGTCACCGAGGGTCGTGCCATGGCCTCCCGCCAAGCAGGCATCGGACAGAATACACGACTGCCGGATTCCTTTAACGGAATACCCAAAAATTGAAGGCGCAGGTGATGGCCACACCTAGCCCTTCGACACCACAACACATTATTCCAATGCCTAACCTACCCACCAATACCACGAAAGTTGTGACGATTGCTACGAGGTAGGCGAAAAAACCAAAAAGCCTAATGCCAAATGGAAAAATTCCTACCAGGGCGACCAACCTAAGGTCCATAGCAAGGCCAAAAGAGAACTGGAAACACTACTCTAAGGGAGTGGAGGGTGGGTGACTCGCGACGGGACGACAAAAGTGAGGGCTGGAGGCTGCCGCCGCAACAATTCAGGCTGCTGTACACGCCCCCTTGAAGGCACCTGGTTGGGTGCCTGACCGAGGGCGTGGGCGCCAGCCAGGTGAGTGGGAGGCAGGGGGCAAACGCCCCCTGCTTGAGGCGGAGTCCGGCTCCCGGCCACAACCACTCCCCTCTCTTGCAGGGAAGAGAGTCTTTGTGGGAACATTTAAGCTGTATGTATTTTCAGTACTGTGTTCAAAGTTCACAATGAGTTCAAAGCAGCTACTTTCAGAGCAGTGGGGAGAGGGGAGTTTTGGTGACAAACTCATAAAAGGAATGTGCACTTTGGCTTGTGTTCTAGGACTAATGGACTCTGCTCCTAAGAGTTTCACAGACTCATAACACAGCAGGTTATGTGAGAACTGAACTCCTTTCTCTCTCTGACAAACTCTACCCTTGTTTACGAACATGGCTGAGGAAATATATTTTCAGAACTATGTATACATTTGCTTGAGAATTATTCAAAAGACCAAACTGAATGTCATTTCAGAGAAGCACTTGGGAAATATCAAGCTCCCTATAAAAATAGTCTCAACTGTGAGAGATTGATGGGCCAAATACAAAGCAAAACATCACTCCCCTCCTCTCACAAATAAACACCCTACCTGTTTCGCAAAGTGCACCCAACTTTAAATCAAGTTCAGACGCCACACTAGGGCTAAGGGTGTTTGGACTTTGGCCTGAAAAACAACAACATACAGTAATGAATGTGGGAAATAAAAACAAAAAAAAGATGGGATTAAAATGCTAGAAGTCATTTTGACATAGAATGTAACTTCACTTCTCGCAGTGGCAGTTCCCTCCCTGCAAGAAGTGAAGTTACAGGGAGCTAGGCAGAGGACCTCCTCAGCCGTGGCATCCTCTCTGTGAAACGCCCTCCCATCAGATGTCAAGGAGATAAAGAACTTCACAACTTTTAGAAGACATCTGAAGGCAGCCCTGTATTGGGTAGTTTTTATGTTTCATGCTTTATTATGTATTTATATGTACTGGAAGTGGGTGGAGTATAAACAATATAATAATAATAATAATAATAATAATAATAATAATAATAATAATAATAATTCTTTCCCTGACCATGATAGAAAAAAATAAATATTGGACATGAAGAGCAGTGGCTGCAACTTGCAAAAGAATGAAACATTTGAATGATAAAGTGTACCGGAGAAGGCATCAAGGCATATTAATGCATATACAGTGGTACCTCAGGTTACATTCGCTTCAGGTTACATACGCTTCAGGTTACACACTCTGCTAACCCAGAAATAGTGCTTCAGGTTAAGAACTTTGCCTCAGGATAAGAACAGAAATTGGGCTCTGGCAGCGCGACGGCAGCGGGAGGCCCCATTAGCTAAAGTGGTGCTTCAGGTTAAGAACAGTTTCAGGTTAAGAACGGTCCTCCAGAACAAATTAAGTACTTAACCTGAGGTACCACTGTAATGTTGACCATGCAATTTCCCTCACATATTTTCTCTCTCACTCTTATCTCTCTAACTTTTGCAGCAGACAGAGGAAGAGAGTTAAGCAAACTTAACACCTTCACACTTGCCCCCCTATGACTAAAAGCTATTTCAAGGAGGCAATCTAGATCAGGGTCCTACAACAAGGGGGTTAGTGTTAGACCTCATCCTTCCTCCATGCTGCAGTTCAAATTGGGATCCCATACAGCTTCTTTCATACAGAAGGAAGTTGTGCTATTATGTAGCTCAAAGGACAAACCATTGGTTCCAGAGCCAGTGTGGTGTAGTGGTTAAGAGCAGTGGACTCATAATCTGGTGAACTGGGTTCGATTCCCCACTCCTCCATATGCAGCTGCTGGGTGACCTTGGGCTAGTCACACTTCTCTGAAGTCTCTCAGCCTCACTCACCTGTGGGGGAGGAAGGGAAAGGAGATTGTGAACCGCTTTGAGACTCCTTAAGGTAGTGATAAAGTGGGATATCAAATCCAAACTCCTCCTCCTCCTCTTCTTCCAGCTGACATCTGCAGTAGATAAGATCACAAGCAGGTTATTTACATATTTGCTTGTTAGAAGTGTTTGCAAGAAGAAACAGTTCCAAAATTAGAAATCCAGGGCTGGAATGGACAAATTTCCTCAGTACCCCCTTGGGTTGGCCCAGAAATGTGCCTAGTCCTCTCTGAAAAAAATGGAGAGAAATCAGTAAAGTTCTCAAGCTGATCCTCATCCTCAAAGCAGGCTTGGAAGTGCCCCAGGATTTAAATTCTCTCTCTCTCTCTCTCTCTCTCTCTCTCTCTCTCTCTCTCTCTCCCTCCCTCTCTCTCTCACACACACACTGCTTAATATAATTTAAATCTCTAAGTGGTTCACACAAAATTAATATCTGAATCAGAGTCAAATGAATTCTCCTGAGACCTCTGTTCAGGACCATCTCTGACAGTCTGACAGAGAATGAATCTAGCAGGCATGGTTTTCACCAGTTCCTTAACAGAAGCCCATAGCATAGCTGTCAACTTACAGATTTGAAAATAAGGGATTTTAGTCAACCAGCTGAAATATGAAGTTAAAAGGGACCAGATAATTTTGGAGAGCAGTGCCGGTTTTTAGCCCTTTGTTTCCAGAGGTTGCTGCTCAAGACACCAGCTGATGAAACACTGCAATTAAATAACTACAAGCAGCAACCACTTTTTGCGCAAAACGAAGTCCAAGCTATGAAGATGCTGCTGTAGTTCTGTATCTTTTCTCCCGTGCTCCATCTGTAGCTCTCAGTTGCATCAGGCGGGGCAGGAGGAAGGGGGGGGGGAAATAGCGCCCGAAGTAAACCTGCAGATCAGGTCATCTATGCTAGTCTACCACTACAAATCTATGGGACTTGCGGTCCTTCCTCCGCTTCCCCCCTCTATGGTTAGCCCTTAGAACACCTACCCGCACCTCCTCTTTCTGAACTGCTTTCTCTATAGTTGCCCTCGCTCTCCTCTCAAGGCTCCTCAGCAATTCATAGGCTGCGCCAGGCTGCCCATCTCATCTGGGTCCTTCAGTGGCGAAGCTGCAGTACGGCCTAGCGGGAGCGGCGGCAGCGGGCAGAGGGGAAGTCCCAGGCAGAGACGCTCAGGCGGCCGTGAGGAGGATGGCAGTGGAAGGGCCCGAGGCTCCTGCCAGTCCCGGCGGGGAGGGGCTCCCGGGGTCCGAGGCTGGTGAGAGGAGGCCAGAGGGGGGCGGGCCGGGTAGCCAAGCAACACAGTTGGAGCCTCCCTCCTCCCTGGCCGGCAGGGAGGGAGGGAGAGGAGCTGCTTCCTTTGAAACCCGGAAAATTTAAGGGACATCATCAATAAGGGACAGCAACGGGACACGGCGCTAGGATAAGGGAGTTTCCCACCAAATAAGGGATGGTTGACAGCTATGGCCCATAGTCATTGCCTTAGTTTTGGAAAACTTGACTGTGCCCTAGGAAGCAGTAGCAATATGTGTGATGAGGGTGAAGCTGCTGCCCTGACACCAGTGTGACTGCTGCTTCCCAGCACAGGGCTGGGACAGTGGTGAGGTTGGGGCCTTCTGTTGCACTGCTGAGAGCACCTCCAACCTGCCCCAGCCCTGTCCAGGTAAGCAGCAGCAGTGTGGCTTTTGGAGGATGACACGGTGGCTCCAACCTACCATGTGCCACTACTGCTACAAAGGTCAAACAATGGACTTGAGGAAGTTTAGGCTTGCCCTAGTCAGGCGTTGCAAATTTGGATGTTTTCGTATTGTCTGGGGTTACCAGAAAAAAAGGATTAGATCTATATACAGTCTGATCCATAGGAAACAGAGGTAATCCACTCCAGAATCAAAGTAATGAAAGGTAACTTATAAATCTCAGAAACAAACTCTGGACAATGAAGGCAGAAATTCATAGATTATTGTATGCGACACAGACAATTAAATACAGTATACTTTTAATTCTACGGGACACCCCTTATGTTGGTTTCCTGAATAATAAGATCTCACCTCAATTCTGTTTTTACCTCTGATATTGCAATTGTCACACAGTTAAGTCACAAATCTTTTCTTGTAAGATTTCCCCAACTTACTCAGTCTGCATTTTACTGATAACCTGTGCCCTCTTGACTTGAAGAAATTCCAGCTCATTTCTGCAATTCTTAGTCCAAGTCACCTTGCCAATTAACCTATGCTACTCAAAACTTTCCATGTACAAACCAAATGGTCTTTTAAATATCTTTTATTGCTTTCCATAGCTTAATTATAAAGTCATACCTTTTACCCTCCCATTTTTCCCTCAGGACTTATGCTTCTTTGGCAGAACAACACTTGTTCAGTTTATGAGTCATTATGTAGGTCTGAGATGAAAGTTCTTCAATGAATATTTTCAGTAGGGGGGAAAAACCCAGACACAAATTTGAGTAACTGGAAAGTTTTCAGAATCCTCCTAAATGTTTTGCTTGGTGTAAACAGCTTCTGTTTCAGTATCCTACTTATTATTAATAGTATTGTTATTACCAAATAGGCTTCTAAGGAGTTAAATGGCCCCTTAGATAGCCAATGAAGGCAAACTAAGCAAATTTTGAGTGAGTATTCTTACTTATTTAAGAAGCATGTCCTTACTTTTCATTAGCTTCATTTACCTCCAGTGACATCGCCACACAACCAAATCTGCTGAACTGCATGACAGTAGCATGTTACTGGTAAGAAGAACAAAGAGCAATTTGAAGGGGGGGAAAGAGCTGCTGAAACTACAGCCAGCTAGGGCTTCAAAGAGGCTTGCTGTGGAATGACATCTAGAGCCATTCCATGGTCTGCCTGCAGGAGTGTGGCAGGGCACAGTCAAATGCCAGGGGAATGCCTTCTCTCTGCCGTTCCTCCTATGAAATAAAGCCTCTCAAAGCCACATTCCAATCACTAAAAAGTAGTGTTTTTCACAGGACTGGTGTGCCTTTTCTGAATGTCTGTGCTGCTCAAGATTGAGAAACTGTGATTGAGAAACACACCTGGGGAGAGCTGTACGTTTGATCTATGTATGGGGGGGAGGTACACATGTAAGCATGAGAGACAGAGAGATGGATGTGATGTGTGTATGTATGAGAGAGGGAGGGAGGAAGGCTGGGAGGGAGAGGGGGGCGTATGTGGCTGTGGTCTGCATGTGTGCAATGAATGTGTGTGTGCATGCTGTGTGAGAGAGCATGAGTGCAGTGGGACCAGCTTGCACATTTCCCCTTGCCCTGGTGGATGCTCCCTATTGTTATTAGATAGGCTTGCCATACATCAGGAAAATTCCTGACAAGTCCAGGTTTTGGGGTATAAAAATGGTGTGCGGGGGAATTTTGCCAAATTGGTAAAATGTCAGGGAAAGCCCGGATGTATGGCAACGCGATGGAAAAAGCAACGGAAACCACTTTGCAAATGTCAGGAATTTTACTTTTTGAAATATGGCAAGCCTACTATTAATGAGCAACGGCATTGTGTAATCTCTGCAATCATGACCAGCAGGACATAGGGGACTTCCTACAGCATGCATGAGGATTTCTGGAATGGGGTAGCAAGCAACAGTGACTGTACACTAATATACTGTTATGGTAGCCATGTTGTATTATGACAGGGTTACCCCCCCCCCCAAATCCCGTCTAGTACCAAGAACAATGCAAAAGGAGATTCTGACTAAACATCAGGAAGAACATTATAGCAGTAAGAGCTGTTTGACAGTGGAGTGGTCTCCCTCAGGAAGTTGTGAACTTTCTTTCGCTGGAGGTTTTTAAGCAGAGGCTGGATAGCCATCTGTCACGAATGCTTTAGTTGAGATTCCTGCATTGTCAGGAGTTGGATTAGATGACCTTTGGGGTCCCTTCCAACTCTACAATTCTATGATTCTTTGAAAAGCTTGAGCATGAGTATCATTTCCACACAATTTCTATCCGCTTCCTATCTGGGAAGATAAAAGGTTCTTAAAGTAGGCTGTTAATACTTCATCCATTTTTCATCACGTTGAATGTTCAGGTTGCATTTATGCCAATGGAATAAATTGTTATTCACAGCTCCCATTATTTCTAACAGGCCTTTAGATAAAGCCCTATTGTTTTCAATGGAAATTCTCATCATTCATTCTAGTAAGACCCCTGCTTGTGTGGTTCACTGAACAATACATTTTGGAGATGGCAATATGGAAAGGAACTTGAGGGGGAGTTTGAGTTTTTTGAAAAAACAGCAGAGGTTGAGTTAGATGGGCAGAGGTCCAAAGGAACCCATGGGCTCATATTTGTGGGAATAGTTCACTGTCTTTTTAAGTCCTGGAGAGAGCAAACATTGAGCTACACTTCCCAGAGATCCCTGTGAAGATTGATTGACTGTTAAACCACTCTGAGAACGGTAGCTCTTTGTAAAAGGAAAAAGATTGCTTCTAATTTAAGTGACATAATTATTCTGTGATCAATGTGCTTCTTATTCATTTTTCTTTCATTTCTGCTAAGAGGTGGCTTGCTTAAAAATATAGTGATCAGAAAACCAGCCATGCCACTGAGGTTACCCGAAGCTCAAGCTGCAGTAAATGATCCAGCAGTCCCCTCAAGCTACGTACCTGCTACTTCAGAGGGAGTGTAACCCCTTCAAGAGCCTCCCATCCATCTGGTCTAGGGAACCACCTCAGTCATATCTGGATTGAACTTCAGTTTGTCGGCTCCCTAATGTCATTCTAATTTGTTGGCTGATCACTGCTGTTCTGTCTGCTGAAGTTGAAGGGAAGGGAAGCTGGATGTAGGCTATTCAATTCCTCTGCCTCTCCAAGCAGGTGGTACATTTGCAGATGCTGTCTCTGGCTGGCCAGAAAAGGAAGATAGCAGTGGCTGCAAGGAGGGATGGGTGAATCAAAGCATTTAGGTTACTCCCGGTTCCTTATTTTTCCATTCTAAAGTTCAGTTTGCTCCATTTCCAGTTTGCATTCAAAAGAGAAGCCAGCTTGAAAATTTCTACACATTTTAAATACTCATTTCTCCTAGAATACTCATATTTGAGTGAAAGGTGGCCTAAGAACATTTCCCCAAATATATGCATTTCTGTGAGACCTCTTCCTAATATTTGCTGTGTGTGTGCACGCGTGTGCATGTGCATTTTTTCACTTAAAAGCTACACCATAAAATTCGGCAGAGTACAAATTTCAAAGGGTAGCTGCCTTTTGCACTGGTTTGGAAATTGCGAAGGAGGAAACCCTGCATTAAAGTGAAAATTGAATGGCTTTCTCTTCCACCCTAGTTGCAGGCAGATGGAGAGACCCAGCATCTCAAAGGTTTGCTCCCCTCCTGCCATTTTTGGAAAGCATTAATGGTTTTTGCCACTCAGGAATATGCACTTTTGAACTGGCTAAATGCCTCTTTTCCATTCCAGATTTTTTTGCACTGTACATATGCTTATCGTAGCTCCTGTTGCATATATATGCCCTAGAATAGATGTGGGCATCAATGACACATGTACATTTATTGGGTCTTAAACCATGAATATATAAAGGGACTGCAAGTGTTTGCCCAAAGTAAAAAGTTTTACAGTCCCTCTTCCCTCTAGAAGAACTTCAAGGGAATTGGTACCTTTGAGACAACTGCAAAGAAAAACTGCATTGTCCTTGTTCAGACTTGGCACAGGGAATTATGACTTAGTTGATTTTGGAGATTGCAGTGGGATTTAAGTAGACATGCAGGCAGAAGATATGTACATTTGCATGCTATTACTGCTGAGCAATTTCACCAATGTACCTGCTTGTAATTAGAAAAGAGGCCATGAACTCTATAAAGGGAGTGATTTTCTTATCACTAACAAGGTAAGGGGGGAGATAGCCCCCCCATGTGCTTATGCAATCACTGGAACCTCAAAGTATAGAGTCATTGATTGCAGGTCTATGGAAACTAAATGCTTTGAGGATTTCAGCTTTTAACTTTATAGGTTCATATGACCTTCCCATTTATATACAATGCAACATTTACCTGCAAAAAGATCACACTATGTAAATTGCTTCAAATTTACTGAAAGCGCCTTAGTAGCTGTGGTTAATAACCATGCTATAAAACAAAAGTCCTTTGGGTCAAATCAGAAATGTGGAGTCTGTTTTGTTTTCATGCTATTCTCCTTCTCCCAATTACCAGCTCATTATTGTATTGCCATAAATGTTTCCAGAACATATGACAGACACAAAATAGCCTTCATCTATCCCTCTCAGAATATAAATATCATCACCAGTCAATACTCCCCAAACTGACTCCCATCAGTTGGCCGCATGAACCTGTCAGCATGCCCGAGGACAATTTCCTGCTGAAAACCCCATAAAGTCCAAAACAAATAATCGAGTGATGGTGATGTCCTTTGAAAGTTAAACCACCATGGCTGATTAAATGTCTGCGAGAAGTCATAAGCAGAATTATCAGACATTTAGGAAACAAAAGTACCAGGACACATTGCATATAATTAGTGCTTTGTTTTGGCAGGATAGGAAGGGAAAGGTTAAGTTGTTGGAAGAGAATAAATTATTTGCTGTGTTGATATTCTCAGTTTAAAAGGATCTAGAGGGTTCACCTTTGGACACTGGAAGCATGCCTAGTCCCCGACACATTAGTTATGGCAGAATGTATCAGCTTATTTGTCTGCTGGGATCAGAGGTAGAACAGAAATACAAGGACCAGAAGAGGCACAAAAAGAGGCAGTGTCTAGGGATGCATAGATGGAACACTCCTGCCTGCGTCAATTTCACATGTGCTCATAATGAAGTGTGTTTTCTCTTGTGCTAGCTTTTTCCAGTGACATATATATATATATATATATATATATATATATATATATATATATATACACACACACACACACACACACACTGACGTTTGTATTTAAATACATATTTTATAACAAAATATGTATTTTCTCTTAATGTACAGGCATGTAAACATTTTATCCTAAAACATGCTCTTTTAAACACATTTTGCTTCTCTTTTTTGATACATAAAGTGCATCACAAAATCCGGAGAAGTGAAATCCGGAGGATAATTATATTGTAATGTGTGAAGTAGTCTGGGAGGTGCAAATCTGATAAATTCGCCTAAAAATACAGAACGAAATTTTGCATTATTCTTCTGCTTCTATCTATTCTAGTCTATCTTTTTATAGTGCCTGTAAACCTTTAATCTTCTAAGGTGTGTTTTTTTACCCACCCTCTCTTAGTATTGGAATTAGAGTAGTTATAGCTGTTTGAGTAAAATGAATATGCTTACAGAATAGTTTTGTATGGGTCCCATTTTACTGCTGCTACCAGATAAAACATATGGGGATCTGGATTCAGTCTTTTAGAAAAAACACAATGGTAATTTAATATGTGTGTGTCACTTAATACAAAAGCAGTCTCTAAGCAGCTTACAAAAAGATAACAAATGCAATGAAAAATGAAAGACAAGAATGCCAGACGAAACATCAAAATCCCAAGAAAGTAAAAACACAGCACAATTTTAAAAATATATGATCCTCAGCTCCCTGGAACTCCCCTCCTTCAATCATATGCTCCCCACTGTTCTCCTAGTGGTGCGGCAATAAAATTGCTAGCACATTTGCAAAGCTAAGCAGGGTCCTGTATGGTTCCAAACTGGATGGGGAACCATGTATTGAGATAATTGCATTGAAGGGTTCACTTGGAGTACCTTCCAGCTTTACGATTCTATGCCGCCATACTGTCTCCTGCCCACAGCCACCTGAATAGGAGCTATTCCTTTCCTCTTCACTCTTTCTCTTGTCAAGGCACATCCTGACTCCCCAGATGCAGCACTCACACTCCAACAGAAGCTGATGGTGTGCTGATACAGTGGCACTCATCAGACCTTGTGGCTTACCAGGAGGCAGAAGGGGCAGGGCAAGGTGGTGGTGAGGTAGTTGTAGTACAAATACACTGTCACTGATTGGCTTTGTCACTGGCTTTGTATTGCACCAGCCTCATGGCCTCCTCCTCTTCCTCTGCCTTCTGGTCAGCAGCAGCAACATGATGGACTGTAGGACAGGCAAAACTGCAGCCCCACTGTTTCTATCTGCTGCTGCCCACTAACACATCCACAGCATGCCCAGTTCTGTCTTACATGAACTTGGGTAAGTTCCTTGCACTCTTGGTACAGCCTTGACGAAACCAGAGGTGTAGGACTCCTGTGCCAAAGGCATCCATCTAGACTAGGGAGGGAATCAGTGAAAGACCCCAGGGAGTTTTCAGAGATTGGAGGCTGCCAAGTGAATTCTATCCCACCCATACTCCTTTGCACATAAAATAATTCAGGGCTGCCCAGTTGTGGGAGAGCTAATGGATCTCTCTTTCATTGTTCATGTGCTCATATTATGGTGGATAAAATCCTGTTTAGTCTTTAATACATACATCTAGCTTGACACAGGAGGGAGGAGGGCAGGAAGAGCATGAAAACTACTCAAAGATGCTGACTCTGAGGACAGGAATACACATGTATTATCGCCAGGCAGTTCGGCTTAGCAGGAATCCTTTATCAAGAGCTGGTATCAACAGGTCTCCACTGTTGTCAGACAAATTTACTGGGTTTTTATTACCCAACACAACTGCATGGAGTGCTGCTTTAGAGTCACTAGAAACCCACAGAGCTTTGCTATAAATATTGACATGCCCACGCAATTGCAGTTCTGACTCATTCTTCACTCTCTCTCCTCTTTCTCTCTCTCTCCCCATCCTTGGCTTCGCTTTCATGGGAACATTTCAGCTCTTACTCACCAATGGCTAAGAGTCACTGCTGCATTTGAATCCTGCTCTTTGGAGGAGGTTATTGCTTGACATGCCAGACTTTCTGATTTGCATGGCCTAATCAGACAGTCCTGTTAGGAGGTGGGGACTTTGGCATAATTTGGGTGTTATGTATTCTAGAGATAATACAGAATTGCCAGCCCAATGTCCCGAATGTCCCTTTCCTCCCTTTCCTCCCTCAGGAGTGTGATGTAGCACCTGTAGCACCACCAGCTCACTGTGCCATGTGGGACTTGCCTTTCTGGCTGTCTCCTCACATCTTATATGAAGAGTTAAAGAAAGTAATCTCCATCTATGCCTTTTCCTGAATCTGAACTGGATAACACACTGCCTTATACATGGAGCCAGCAAACAACTGCAGCGAATCAGGGGCCGGGAAATGCTCTTTCTCTTGAATGCCAGTCTCCTTGACAGGGTTTAAACTCAGTTTATTGGCCCTTATCCAGAATCACCTTTTTCCAGCTACAAACTGTACTGTATCAGGGATAGGGAAATTCAATAGGAATTCAATTCAATTCCTGTATAGGGAATTCCCTATATAGGAAGCAGCATTGCCAATCCGGACCAATCCAGCTCATTGTTGTCTGCAGAGGGCCTTCTCGGTATTGGCACCCACCCTGTGGTACGCCCTCCTAGCAGATGTCAAGGAGATAAATAACTATACAACCTTTAGAAGACATCTGAAGGCAGCCTTGTATAGGGAAACTTTTAATGTTTAATGTTTTATTGTGCTGTTATACATGCTGGAAGCTGCCCAGAGTGGCTGGGGCAACCTAGTCAGATGGACAGGGTACAAATAATAAAATTATTATTATTATTATTATTATTACATGACCAGCAGTAGCTCTCCAAGGCCTCGGGTACCGTATGTGGAGATGCCACTGAGCTATGGCCCTTCCTCCTGTGGCAGAGCATATGCTCGTGCTACCCTGGAAGGGCATGAGGCATGGAGGGCACCCTCCTGCGCACCACAGTTCAGGGTAGGAGAGGGGTGGGGAAGCTGCTGCCCATTCTCCCCCTGCTCTCCACTATTGGGTCAGGCTTGAACCAGCAGTGGAGGCTGGATGCACCTGACTGTGCCTGAGGTAGGATGCTCTCCAACGCCGGGGCAGATGTGACCCGGTGGCAGCCGGGTGTGGGGCACCATGCAGCCAAGGAGAGTGGGCAACAGCATTGCAGCCGACTCGTCTGCTCTTCACTGCCGGGTCAGACCTGACCCGGCACTGGAGCTGCTGCAGCCAGGCCTGCCTTGCCACGGCCGAGGAGGGCTGCTCTCCACTGCTGGGTCAGAACAGCTGCAAGGTGTGCCACGGATGAGGAGGGTGGACAGCAGCGCTCTTGCCCCAAGCCGCAGCTCCTTCTGGAGCAGAGCCTGCTTTGGGGATGCCTATTTGCAACCCCTCTCAAAATTGTGCCCAGGGCCATGGCGCCCACACTATGCTTCTGCCTTCCACTGAATGTCTCCTCCCACCCCCAGCACAATCATTTGGGAAGACAGATAGAGTGTCTATGAATAGGAAATATGTATCAAGCACAAATTTATTTCAGAAAGCCCCCTAGAGTTTTTTCCCCTCCTTTGCAAGAGATAAAAGACAAAAGGCAGAGAAATCAAACAATAGCATGGCAGTAATTTGTTTTCTGCTTTTCCCCAGGGACTCTTTCTTCACGTATTTAAATGGTGCCTTTTGGTGTTCAAGGCTGTGGATGCAGTATCTCACAGATGTGAAAAATTTCACTTTCAAAATGTAAAACTATGCTGGGGAAAATGTATTCTGTTCGCATATGTTGTTTTCTTGTGAGAATGGAGACTGTGAGAAGAAAAAAGAAAGCAAAGCAAAAACCCTTTGTGTAATTTATTTTTTCATACAAAGCCACATTTCAATGGAACTTAATCACCACCTTATGCATTTAGGGTGGGTATAAACTTTTATATTTTCTGTGTTTGGTCTTATTATATATATAAATATATTTGAAAAGCAACATAGTTCACTGTTTATTAGCCATGTGTAAACATAACTGAGCTTTATATTTTCTAGTTTTGCTTGTGTACATATAATTTATTCTCCACCAGACACGCTTATTTTTGCTCCACTGAAATCACCAGGTGCATGAATTTACTATTGTGTTGCTTCATTATTCTAGCCAGGACAAGTGGTGCAAAGTTATTTGCTACAATATTGATGTAGCAACCATTCATTTCATATGAAAATTACAGAAATCACTGTAGAAAATACAGAGATGAAAAAACAAGGGTTGATTCACCCCCCCCCACATTTATAACAGTTGTGAGTGGACTCAGGAAAGTTGCTTTGACTGTTATGACTTGCAGGGGGAAGTGAAAGCCAAAGTGACTCTCTTGATTTAAGGATATTTCAAAGGTGGGAGTTCTTGCACCACACCACGGAGATACAGTATGTGTATAGTTCTACTTCAGAAAAAGTACAAACACGAGTTACTTGTACATCTCATTTCCCACACAATTTAGGGCACATTCACAGCAAACATTTATTTATTTTTTTAAGTAATTTTTATTGCATTTTTTCAGTCATAAACAAAAGAAGAAAAGAAGAAAAAAGAAAGAAAAGATACAAAAAAGATATAAAAAGAATCATCACCTTTCGACAGCTTACTTCAACTTTCTATCGAACTTCCCCACATCTCCCGCACAATGCATTCTTGACAATAAATTTATCAGCAAATTATAACCCTGTTTCATGTGTTTTTTTGTACTTTCAATTGCAATTTAAGTTTAAATCCCTTATTATCCGTTTACTCTGAAAACAAAACATATTTTCATTTTGAACATTTAAACTTGATTCTTTCAATAAAATTATCCAATTTCATAAATATTACACTCTCATTGCTGGGGCTAGCATTTCAAATTATGCGTCATTTTATAGTTCATATAATTTATAAAATTTTTGCAGATAGTTCTTAAATTTTTTCCAGTCCTCCTCCATTGCTTCTTCTCCCAGGTCTCGGATTCTGGCGGTCATCTCGGCCAGCTCCATGTAGTCAATCAGTTGCGTTTGCCACTCTTCCAGTGTGGGCAAATCTTGAGTCTTCCAATATTTGGCGATCAGGATTCTTGCTGCTGTGGTAGCATACATAAAGAACGTTCTGTCCTTCTTTAACACCTTTTGGCCCATAATGCCCAAGAGGAAGGCCTCCGGTTTCTTAGGAAAGGTGTACTTAAACACCTTTTTTAACTCGTTATAAATCATTTCCCAGAAGGCCTTCACTCTTGGACAGGTCCACCAAAGGTGAAAGAATGTTCCTTCAGCCTCCTTGCACTTCCAACATTTGTTATCAGACAAATGGTATATCTTAGCAAGCTTGACTGGGGTCATGTACCATCTGTATATCATTTTCATGATGTTTTCTTTCAAGGCATTACATGCCGTAAATTTCATACCGGTGGTCCATAACCTTTCCCAGTCTTCAAACATGATATTGTGACCAATGTCTTGAGCCCACTTTATCATGGCTGATTTAACTGTCTCATCCTGTGTATTCCATTTAAGCAGCAAGTTATACATTCTCGATAATACCTTGGTCTTTGGTTCTAACAACTCTGTCTCAAGTTTCGATTTTTCCACCTGGAATCCTATTTTTTTGTCCAACTTAACAACCTCATTAATTTGGGCATAGTGAAACCAATCTTGTACCTTATCCTTTAAATTTTCAAAGCTCCGCAACCTCCAATTGTCGCCAATTTTTTCTATTAATTCCCAATATTTCGGCCAGCCGGCCTCCATATTGGGTTTTTTCCACGCCTTAGCCTCCACTGGTGATAGCCACCTCGGAGTCTTACTTTCAAGTAAGTCTTTGTATTTCATCCAGACCATAAAAATTGCTTTCCTGACAATATGGTTTTTGAACATTCCATGTGTTTTTGCCTTGCCGTACCACAAATACGCATGCCATCCTAACGAGTTGTTAAAACCTTCCAGGTCTAGGACATCTGTATTCTCTAATAAGATCCAGTCTTTCAACCAGCAGAAGGCTGCCGCCTCATAGTATAACCTTAAGTCTGGCAGGGCAAACCCCCCTCTTTCTTTTGCATCAGTTAGTATTTTAAACTTTATTCGGGGCTTTTTGCCCTGCCAGACAAACTTTGAAATGTCCCTCTGCCACTTTCCAAAACATTCCACTCTGTCCACGACCTGCAAGGTTTGAAATAAAAATAACATTTTTGGCAAAACATTCATCTTAACAGCAGCAATTCGGCCCAGCAAGGAAAGCTTCAATCTCGACCAAGTTTCCAAATCTTTCTTAACTTCTGACCAACATTTCTCATAATTGTCCTTAAACAAATTCAAGTTTTTAGGCGTCAAGTTTACCCCCAGGTATTTCACTTTCTTAACCACAGTTAACTCTGTTTCCTTCTGAAACCCCTCTATTTCTAAAGGCGTCAAGTTTTTCCCCAAAACTTTAGTTTTTTGTTTGTTCAACTTAAATCCTGCCACCCGACCAAATTCTTGTATCAGTTCCAAAACTCTTTTTGTACTAGATTCTGGCTCCTGTAGTGTTAAAACTAAGTCATCTGCAAATGCTTTCAGTTTATATTGTTTCACTCCGACCGTGATCCCCTGTATTTGCCGGTCCCTCCTAATCATGTTCAGCAAAACCTCCAGGACTGATATAAATAATAGGGGGGATAGGGGGCACCCCTGGCATGTTCCTTTTTCAATATGGAACTCCTCTGTCACCACATTGTTCACTATCAGCTTAGCTTTTTGTTCTGAATAAATTGCTTCTATGCCATTTTCAAACCCCCGTCCCACTCCCATCCCTTCCAAGTTTTTCTTCATAAATTTCCAAGAAATATTGTCAAAGGCCTTCTCAGCATCAATAAAAATTAGCACTGCTTTAGTGTTAATATTTGTTTGCAAAAGTTCCAGAATATCAATAATATTCCTAGTATTGTCAAACAAATGCCTACCAGGGAGAAAGCCTGCTTGGTCCTTATGAATTACTTCATTTAAAACCTTTTTCAATCTGCTTGCCAAAATGTCTGCAAATATTTTATAATCCACATTTAGGAGTGAGATGGGACGGTAGTTCCTAAGTTGAGTCTTTTCAGTTTCCACTTTGGGTATCAATGTGATGAAAGCTTCTTTCCACGTTTCCGGTGCCCTTCCTCCCCCCATAATCTGATTGCAAACCTCCATTAGTGGTTGAATCAAGTAGTCTTTTAGTGTCTTATAGTACTTGGAGGTGAGCCCATCTGGGCCTGGAGATTTGCCCAGCTGCATATTTTGAATGGCATCCTCAATTTCCTGTTGTGTTATTTTACAGTTCAAGATTGATCTCTTCTCCTGAGATAATTCTGGTAAGCCGTTGAGTTTCAAAAATCGTTCCATCTCAGACACTTCCTCAGGCCCTTGTGTATACAGCTTTTTAAAATATTTCTGGAAACACTTTCTAATTTCACCTGGTTTCTGGATATTTTTCCCTTCCACCTCTAGATTGGTAACATAGTTGAGTTTCTGTCTTTTTTTCAACTGCCATGCCAGCAGTTTCCCACATTTATTTGCTGACTCAAAGGATCTTTGTCTCATTTGTTTGATTTTCCATTCCACTTCTTGATTTATCAATTTCAAATATTGTGCCTGATGGAATTTAATTTCTCGCAAGATCTCTTTGGATTTTGGTGTAGATCTCAGTCTTTTCTCTCCATCTCTTATCCTCTCTAATATTTTGTCCTTTTTCCCATTCCAGAGTTTTTTCTTAATTGTATTTTGTTGTATCAGAAACCCCCTCATTACAGCTTTACTCGCGTCCCAGATTGTTCTTTTTTCCACAGAAGTGTTCAAGTTAATTTCAAAATAGTCCTTTAAAGTTTTTTGGGCCTTCTTTACGATCTCTTGATCTCTAAACAGGGTGTCATTCATTTTCCATCTGAAGGAACCGGCTGGAGTAAGTCTCAATTCCATTTTCAGGGCGTTATGGTCGGAGCAAGTCTTTGGGCAGATTTCCACTCTTATAGTCTTCGGTGCCAGCCCTCTAGTTGTCCAAATTTGGTCGATTCTCGTCCATGACGAGTGGGCCTCAGAAAAGAAAGTTCCCTCTCTACCTAGGGGGTTCCTTGTCCGCCAAATGTCAATCAAATCCATATTGTCTGCCAGTTCAAAAAAGGTTTTCGGTAGTCTACCATCCTTAGTTAAATTTTGGCTTTGTGACTTATCCATCAAAGTAGAGACCACCCCATTCATGTCTCCCATCATAATAATGTTCGAATAGTCCAGATAGTCCAATAATGTCTCATGTAGCTTCTTATAAAATTCTGCTTTCCCCTCATTTGGTGCATAAATTCCTAATATCAAAACTTTTTCTCCTTGAGATTGTATTTCAATTGCCAAGATTCTTCCTTGCTCATCTTTAAACAAAAATTTCGGTGCTAGGTTCTCCTTTACGTAGATCACCAGGCCTCTCTTTTTTACTTTGTCTGATGAAATAAATTCTTGGCCTAGTCTTTTGTTGATTAGTACTTTCCTGTGGAGCCTAGTCACATGCGTTTCTTGCAAGCAGATTATATCCAAATGTTCCTTTTTCAAAATATGAAAAATCCTTTTTCGTTTTTCCGGGGAATTTGCGCCATTAATGTTCCAACTGTACAGCTGCAGAGACATCCTGTATCAGTCTGTTGTTGCTCTTTATGGGGTGTCCTCCTTTTTGTCCGGGTCCGAGGGAGGTGGTGTTGGTTCCAATCTGGGCAGTGGCGGAGGCCAAGGAACTGCTGTTCCCTTCTGAAGATCCTCTCCGTGGTCGTGCAGGAACTTCTGGTTGTCCTCTTTTGTTTTAATTCTAACCTTCTTTCCCTTGTGTTTGAATGATAGACCTTGTGGAAACTCCCACCTGTAAGGTATCCCGTTACTTCTCAAAAGTCTTGCTAGATCAGTATAAGTAGACCTGAGATCCAGTAATTGTTTTGGTATATCCTTATAAATTTCCGCTCTTCTGTCCTGGATCTCAAGCGATTTATTAAAATGAAGGTCAAGTATTTTGTCTCTCTCCTGTTTGGTCCTTAGGATAATCAGGCAGTCTCTGGGTCTGTCCTTCCTGGCGACACTTCCCAATCTAAATGCCGTTGTTATTTTAAAGTCTTCGTCTTCCTTTATACCCCAGAATTTGGAGAATTCTGCTGTCAAGAAACCAGTCAAATCTTCTTTTTCAAGCTCTGGGATAGAGCGTAATCTCAAATTATTTTCCCGGTTTCTCAATTCCACCATAGACAGGTAGGCCTGCTGGTCACCAATGTGCTTGTGTAGTGGCCTTACCTCTCCTTTCAATTCATCCACTTTTTGAATTGCTTGGTCAGCTTTTTCGTTTGCAGCTTCGGCCAGTTTCCGGTTCTCAGAAGTAACGTCTTTTAGATACCCAATTGCTTGTGCATTCACAGCAAACATTTAAAGCACTTTGATACCACTTTAAGCAGCCGCCCCCCCCACCCAAATTGTGGGAACTGTTGTTTGTTAAGGGTGTTGAAAGTTGTAGGAGACCACTGTTCCCCTCACAGATCTATAATTTCCTGAGTGGCTTAATGGACTATCCATCTTCACAGGGAACTCTGAGAAATGTAGGTCTGCGAGGGAAACAAGGATCTCCTAACAACACTTAGCACTCGTATCAAACTACAGCTCCTGGAACCAAGCTGTTTACCTCAGGGGGCAATTCATCATTTCTTTGTCAGATAAACTACCCACAAAGCATATAGAAGCAAGGGCAACTTGTGCATGAACTTTTTTCCCCAAGCCATTTACTATCTGCTATGTCTTGCTTCAAAACAGCTGGGTACACATGCACTGAGCTGAAAGTATGAAACATACGCATATCAGTCAAAATGGCATCCTGCCTTTTGGTGGGGGTGGGTTTGCCTCCCTCTTGGGGGAAAGGAGACTTGAGTTGGTCTCTGGGTTGATCTAGGGCCATGTAGGTCTGTGGACCTTCCTATTTAAGGTTGCCCCACCCCCTCTTTTCCTTTTGCAGCACCCTCCCTCCCTTTATAGCAGACTTTCTCAACCATGAGTCCCCAGATGTTGTTGGACTACAACTCCCAGCATTCCTAGCCTGCATGGCCAGTGGTCAGGGGTGATGAGAACTGTAGTTCAATAACATCTGGGGACCAAAGGTTGCACTGTAATGTGGCCATTGGCTACCTGCATTTGGTACTTGGGGCTTCTTATTTCCACTTACTTCACACTGTAGAGCATCTTGGGTCGATGCGGTATTATTTGAATGTTTGGCATTCAGTGTGGACAGGTAAGGAAAGGTAAGATCTGACTTTTATGCCACCCTGAGGCGTTATGGGGATGGGGGAGCATTGTTATCACCGAGAGCTGGTGACTTGTGAAGTTCTTAGATGTTCTCTTGGGGCCACAGTGAATGCTGGACAGTGGGGTACAGGTACACAGGTTGGCATTCATATACACAAATTGGAACAGTTTCTCTGTATCCATGTCTGCAGAGCACATAACCCGATAGTTTACATGCCGATGGGTGAGGGACAATTCTCTCATATAAAAGCATGGATCCCCCTGCCCACACTTATTTGTTTGCTAATTGGCAGATCCTCTAATTGGTTATATTTTAATATGCATAACCTTTCCCCCACATAATAAGGTGTCTTGAGTCTTCTTTCTGAAAGTGAGGGAAATAAGTGTTTACCTGCTCACCTAGTATGAAAACAGCTGTTGCTGTGTTTGTTAATTAATTGCTGCTAGAGCTAATCCATCATTAAAAGTTATTGCCAAATCCATCAATACAATTTGTCCCAGGCCTTCATTTCAACCACTGGCTACAAAAGCAACAAGACTTGATTTTAGTAATTGTTTAATTTGTTACTTCACAGATACAAAGCCATTCCATCTAATAATGAAATAGCCCCATCAAATCAATCAATCAGAGCACAACTGAAATTGTGGGGTTGTACACCTGACAGCAAACCAAATAGCACGTAGTAAATTCAATCTTACATGCAAATTCTTGAAGGGGTGAAATTAGTTTTCAAGACTGAAATATACTCAGAGTCGCAAAGTGATTTCATGCTCTTTATTCAGCTCATAGTGGTGAGGAGGAATGGAAGTCCCCTCAAAGTATCTGCTTTATATACATTATTTACACAATGGGCTGCACGTGATTGGCTAATTCCGGACTTCTCCTGTAGGCCATTCAGGCTGTGGATTCACTTCTATCTGGAGCTGGATTGGGTGGCTCCTGCCGACCAATCATACTGCTGCATTGTTCTAGGACCAATCAGACTGCTGCATTCTGAATCCTATTGTTCTAGGACCAATCAGACTGCTGCATTTTGGATCCTATTGTTCTAGGACCAATCAGACTGCCACAGTTTGGATCCTATTCAACTCAGTACATAACAAAGACGGACGGTTATTAGTATGGTGGGTTGTAGGTGTATCACATTACAATTTGATCTGTCTTGGGATTGCCCAGTAGAGGGAGATTGGGGGAATCAGATTCAGTGTTTCTTAAGGATGATTCATCACCAGAGATAAGGGTGTACCACTCAGGGGCAGGCAAGATGAAGTACATGTGACTTAAGAATATATAAAGAAAACACAAAGCACAAAACAAAAGAAAGCAGAGAAGTAAACCTCAACATTACTAAGGTAAGTAGGTGTCATAAGTCCTGTGTAGGTGTCATGGTCAGGCCCTGAGAAGGAGTGGGAGTGTTTTGGGGAGTTAGAGCAGGAGGATATTGAGGAGGGGTCCACATGAGGTGGTGGTAGCAGATTCAGACCCCAAGAGATGTTGGATTCTGGGGAATGTTCCAGTGGGTTAAGGGCTGGAGGTCTGGCCACTGAAGAAGACTCAGGCAAACTGTCAGAAATACCTCCATTATAGAAATGCCTCACTTAGCTTCTCTTGTCTAGAAGCTGCCTCTGGCACCTTCTGATGCTGCACAGAAACCTCACACATTCAGGGGAGGCAGCTGAAAGTAAAGGATGGAAAATGCAAGGTAACAAGATAGCAAAAAGAGGGGAGATTAGGAGAGGAAAGTATAATAAGAAAACTATAATAATAATAGATCAACCTACCACAAAAGGTTATGAGGATACAATGTGGGGAGGCATGTATGTCACCGCGAGCTCCTTGGAGGAAGAGCAGTATCAGATATCTTAAATAATAATAGAAATGAGCATGTGCCATTTAAAATAGTCATCTTGAAACAGCACCATTGCAACAATACTGCTGGCACTGAAAGTTAATGACTAAAAATGGTGGCAGAATGGACGTGGGTTGGGTGTGTCAGAACCCACAGCATCTGATCCTGGTCTGTGTTAGAGAGATGTACATCTTGGCTAACTCTGCTTAGAGAAGAAATGAACAATGATTCTAAAATGCATTGATCAAATCAAAGCCATTCTTTTCTTGAATGAAGATTCACATCTGCACCAATGGAATGACTGCAATTTGTTCAATTTCAGATTTGCCTTGAAAATTTGCCATTCTCTAGTCATACTTCTTCACAATTAGTGTCAAAAATTAGCAGTATCTTTGCTTAAGGGACATAAACTCAATTTCATACAATTAGAACAGCACCAAAGCTCTCCTCAACCCCCTCCCTCAAGTAAATGCCTTTGAAATGCTTCAGGCTTTTGTCATGGCATCAGGATGCAAGAATACAAATAAGTTATTGTAGGGAATCTTGATTAAAGCCAAATGCCATCCAATTATTTATCTGTTGCCCAAATCCTGTCCTTAAATACTTGGCGATGCTTTTGTGTTTCTGGTGACTGTGATTAAAATTCGCTATAGCGATGCCTGAAAGAGCTTGATGCATTCATTTTAAAGCTCAGTGACATATTTTTGATCACAAATAACAAAGGTCTCACAAAGGAATCGTGTGCATTTGGAGGGTGTTAATTGCTCTTCATCAATCTCTCTCCTTTTTTTACGCTCTATTGTCTCCCTGTGAAATGTGCATCGGTGCAAACAGGCAAGCACAAAGAGAGAAACTGCACCACTTCTAAATTTTCTTTCTGGGTAAATGATGTGGCAAGTCTGGCTTGAGCTCACACATTTGGCCAAGACTTTTCAAATCCAGACGCGAGAACTACAGTGGACCTTGTGTTACTCCAGCAATGAAGGGCGTGTGTAGATACCACATAGTAGGAGGCAGGCAAAGATAGCGGGAGGACTAGAAGGAGCAACATCTTACTGACCTCCCATGAAACCTCTGCTGGATTCCACCAGCTAGCAGCCATATCATCTACACTCCACCTGAAGGAACAGGTTCATTGTCTGGCAGTGCTCCTGGATTACAGCTTCTCACCAGAGTCTCAAATGGTTTCTGTGGCTAGGAGTGCTTAGGCTGATTCACCAGTTACAGCCTTCCTGCAATTGGGATAACCTGGCCTCAGTTGTCCATGGTCTGGTGAACTCTCACCTGGTTTTGATTTTAGTCATTATTAGACAGAGTGGCTGTATATATTTGAAGTAAATTAAAAGTGAGTCTTAATGGTGCTAAGGTAAGTGGAATAATTCAATCATAGCCTAGCACTACCGAATTGGATCCTCTGTTCCACTAAAAACAGGAGAAAAAGAGTCAGTGTTTCTCATCCAGCCCTTTTGGAGATGGGCACAACACTGTGGTTGATTGTGGCAGACAGAGACAGATGGTATTCCAACAGTCTAGGCTGGGCCTGTGGAAGGGAAGTGGGATGATCCTCCCACCTACTTGTGTTCCATGTGCCACCTGTGCCTTGAAGCACGGACCTCATGCCTGTATACTAGGGACTGTGCACAGAATCTCCAATCTGTCCTGTGGCTCCAGATTGTGGCCCCACATGCAGAGAATCCCTTGAGCAGGAGGAGCAGCCAACATCCCACAAGATTGTGTCCTCTGCTAGTAAGCATGGTGCTCTTTCAGGGGCAGGGTATTGGAAGGAGAAGCCAGGGAGGAAAGCCCACAGCCTGTAACCAAGTCCAAAGCCCTGCCAATGGCACCCTCCACTCCTATCTTCTCCCAGAAAGTTGCAGCTGGTAAGGTAGACACCTCCAACTTTTTTGAGATCTCCCAGATAGGACTTACCCCTCCAAGACTGCCATTTTAGGGGGTGCTTTGGCCTAATGACTCTATGTTGGGCATCTAGAAAGCACCTCCCCTGGACTCCTTTAATGGAGTAGCCTCAATTCCCTGAAGCAGGGGGTGGGCGGGCTCCCAACCCTGCCCCTGCCTAGACCAAGGGCTGAAACCAATGCATTATCTGCCAACAAGTTGTGACAATTGCTATGAGGTAGGCAAAACTCTCAATTTGCCCGCAGTCAAATTCTTCCCTGGCCCCAAATATGGCAACTGAATATTTCCATAGCGAGATCATACACAGAATCTGCCTGCCCACCTGCGGGCAGGGCCATATGCTACATTGGATGGGAGGGTGAGGAATTCAGCTTTGACAGAGCTGGCAGGCCCATCGAGGCATCTTTATAAGCCCAGTGAAGACCAAGAGCTGAAGTCTTCACTCAGACCTGCCCAGCCCCTGACTGCCTGTGATAGGTTTGTTCAAATGCAGCTTGCCTGTGATAGGTCTGTTTGAATACAAGTCTCCCAGCAACCTACATGGCCAGAGCAGGATGGAGTGTTGTGTCCCAATGGTTGTGCAGGGCTGGAAGTTCATCCCGGGCTCAGACAGCGGTTGTGCAAGGCCGCAATAGGCACTTGCCATCATATGAGGGAGGGATGTGGGTGGCGCTGTGGGTTAAATCACAGAGCCTAGGACTTGCCGATCAGAAGGTTGGTGGTTTAAATCCCCGCGACAGGGTGAGCTCCTGTTGCTCGGCCCCTGCTCCTGCCAACCTAGCAGTTCGAAAGCACGTCAAAGTGCAAGTAGATAAATAGGTACCGCTCCGGTGGGAAGGTAAACAGTGCTTCCGTGCGCTGCTCTGGTTCACCAGAAGCAGTTTAGTCATGCTGGCCACATGACCCGGACGCTCCATCACCCAACAAAGCAAAATGAGCGCCGCAACCCCAGAGTCGGTCACGACTGGACCTAATGGTCAGGGGTCCCTTTACCTTTTATTATATGAAGGTAAGAGGTCGTTTTGCCTTGGAAAGTGTTTTGGTTTGTCAGATGAACTTATTCCCCCTCTCTTCTCCCTGTATGCTGTTCTGCGGGTTCTTCAGACTGCTCCCCCCATGCCCAGGGCTAATTTTGGGGTCACAGTGGGAATAGAGGGTGGAAAGCCCCATTGCACAAACAAAATTCCTTGTACAAGGCTTCCCCTGATGAGACTCATTTGTTGAATTCTGTCCCTACTCTTTGGATACGGTGCCCAACTTGGCTTTTGGAAAACATGAGGGTCATGGTTTTGGATTATGGAGTGCGTATGAATTGGGATGAGGTGATACAGCATCTATACGGTTCTGCCTTCTTGCTTAGCCTCAGTGGCAGACTATGAACAAATGGACTATACCTCCCTCCTCTCCTCAATAACTTTGCAAAATATATTTTGGAATGCAGCTTGCTTGCTGCAAAATTGTCCAAAGCTGAAGTTTTGGAGCTTTGGCTAAACATAAATATTTTGAAGCAGAAAGTTAGGTTCTGTTCAAGTTGTTAGCACTTTAGTTAGCTTTTTCTGGCTGAAGATACTTTTAAGCCTTTCCGGTTCCCCCACTTACAAGCTGCTAACAACCATTTAATGCCTGAGCAGCTTTGATGTTCTGTTAAACTCTGATAATATGTGTCCACATTCACCCACCTTCGTTTCAGTACGTTCAGTCTTTTCCAATCCCTTGGGCTTGTTCGCTGGCTGAGTGCACCAACAACTTTGCCACTTTGATGCCTCTCTTTGAACATAAAATATATATTTGCTTGAGCATTCACTAGACTGCAAGGAAGGATTGGGGAAGTTCTCTTTCTAAAAAAAAATAACAATCTTGAATTCTCTTTATAGATTGAATGAGCTCAGCAAAGCAGACTGAACTAAATTTAGGCAGGAAGGTCTTAAAACACAGAGGCAGGGCAATTGGGACTATGGAGTGAAATAACCACAAAATTTTGGGGGCAGAGGCACTTTCACAGACAGAGAGGCTTCAGCTTAGATAAAATTAATACAATAAAAATGCACAGCCTGGTTGACTTGCTGGATGTTCTCTGTGTACTGATCCTTGAACATGGGGGAGATATTAACATGCTTGGAGACACCCCAAAGTCTGCAGAAGCACAACAGCCCAAAATAAACCATTGAGGACTGAGCACGCTCAGTTGTCACATAATGCTGACTGCCTGTTGGATAAAAATCGAGAGGGGAGGGAATAGAAAGGAGTATCCTGGAAGAGGATGTGGCTGGCGAGCCAGAACATTCCACATGGCAACATTTTGTTGCAGGTTCCATTGTAGGTAGGCTGTGTTGAGATGGACAGTGCTGTCTCCAGACTTTTGAGGGTCCTTGAATAAGACACTACTTGTGCCCCCCTCCCACATACTTAGGGAGTGTACTTCCTCACTGAAGCCTTTAAAAATAGCAGATTACTGTAATGTGGAACCAGGATGGAAGAGATTTCTGAATGAATACATGCAAAATTTACATTGGCTGGAAACAGAATCCCTTCTTGAGAGGACATTGTCCTATAAAGCATTGTAAAACTATTTAAATAAGTAAGTAAGTAAAAGCTTTGTGTTCCTCCTAATTAACTGCAGCCAGTGGTATGGAATATTTTTCATCCATGCTCACACCGCCTCCTTTTCTCTCGTATTCTCATGGTGCATTTCCCCATTTATTTCCTATGGAATAGAAAATACTCTACGTATCTTGTATACAGCAGTGGGTGGAAACAGTTCTGACAGTGCTCCGTGTGAGCTCTTTTGTGGCTGTTTTCTTTACATTGCAAGGCCAGCTTCATTGCCTTTTGTATGGTGAGCATGGGGATTTTCATAATATTATGTCTTTAGGGATTGTAATTTCACAGCTGAAATACAAAACTGTAAAATCCAGGGCTAAGTGGAAGCTAATAAACCATCTCTGTTAGCATCACCAGGTTTTTAATTCTTCAGTGCAAACATTTGTACATTATTTAGAAGGAGTGGGAGGAATAGGCTGATTCATTATCCACTTCAGCTGAAGGTGCCGTGGAACTTCTTTTAGAAGGCAACAGATTCAGCACTGGCGATGCGAGTGAAAGTCTATTTTCAAAGCATTGCTGAGAGGATGCGAGACTTGAATCAATCAGAACTTTTAGTCAGATTGAAACTTAGTCCCATCATTTAATACTTAAAGCCAAGGAGTGGCAGAATTGTAATTTCCTCAATTTAATACACACAAAGAGAGGAAATCATATTTATTTATTTCAAACAATTTATATACCGCTTGATTGTAAAAAGCCTCAATGCAGTTTACACAAAGAGTAAAACAGCATTTATTAGTAAAAACAATCAAAACTTTCAGAAAATTGAAACCAGCAATAAACTAAAAACACACCAGCATTTTAGCTATCTATTTGAACAAAAATGTTTTTAGCAGGCCTCAAACTGAATACAGTGAAGGCACATGCCTGATAGCAATATCAGGGCTTTTATAACTATGCATACAAGAAAGCAGTTTTTGCATACAAATAGGTTCCATTTGTGTGATCACAAATGATCACCACTAGTGCATAGTGTTAAATTTTGAAGTTCAGGAGCTCATTGTGACAACTCTCGTAGTCATACCTACAAGCAGAGTCCATTGCCTTCGAACTAAGGAGTCTCCAATAATTCAGGCTGCTGTGTTGATCCATTATCTATATCCATGTTACACACACACACACACACACACACACACACACACACCACCTGATGTGATATTATCAGTCCCACTACGGGTATAAATCATGCTTTGAAGCATTTTGTTTTTTTGTTTTTTTTATAAAATTTTTATTGGATTTTCACATTTTAATAGACCTACAAACATAAAAAGACACAACAAAACACGTATAATTTCATAAACTTACTTTCATTCCCTTCTTTCCTTGACTTCCCCACACCCCCCTTTCCACCTTCCAATTTCATTAATTGTCTCAGCAAATTATTTTCTCCCATCTCTTAAATGTTATTCTTGTCTTTTCTTAAAGTTTATTGCTTTTTCTTGGCCCAATTTTACTTATCCAGCTTTATACATTAAATACTTTCCCTAGAGTCGGCCTAAATTCTCTCCCACAAATTCCCTCCTTAAAATGTTAAACCCAAAATCATTATATTCCCATTCTAAATCTCAGATTTTCACTACTCTACTCTCCCCTCCCCCCTTCCCCGGTTTCCGTCCCTTCCCAAACCAATGTCCTTAAAGAAAAGAAACCGTTTTAGCCCGGAATTCTCACATCCGAGGCCCTTAAGCCCCAGTTGGTCCCTCTCCACCAGTTTTGTTGGCAGTCCATTTTGTTGGCGTTCTCTTCTCGAGGGGGTTCTGCCACCCACCCCTCGTATTTCCCTCTTTCCGAATCAGCCAAGAGCAGTTTCTGGCCAGGATCAATCAATATCCCATACTCCAACCTAAAGAAGAAGTCCCAATCATAGTTGTCTGTTTTTTTATAATCCAATATTCGAGTTATTCCAGGGGCTTCTTCCTTTATCTTTCTCTCCTTCTGCAGATTTGTAATCCACTGGTCATCTTCTTTATTTCCTTTGTTTCCAAAGGTTGCAGGCTCTTGGTTGGTTTTTTCCACTTGCGTTTCCTCTCCTCTCTCTTCTTCTTTTTCCCCCAACTCCAAAATTATCTTTTCTTCTGCAGCTGCAGAGTTTTTTTCCATCCACTTTGTGTCATCAACAGAGTTGTTTAGTTCAAGATTGAAGGTCATCAATTGTTCACTCATAAGAATACTGTGCTCTTGTAGAATTCCCACAAGACAAAACATTCTTTCTATCTCCGCCCATACTTTTCCTTCTGCAGCCATTGCAATGTCTTTAGTTCCCTCCAGGGGGGTTTCCATCAATTCTTTTCCAGCAATCCGTTACTTTGTTGTTCACAGTCACCTTGTTTCCAATCAGTTCACTTTTAGTGTAACACTTTTAATCCAAAAAGATATTATTAACACAGTTCCAATCTTTAGTCTCCCGTTTGACAGCTCTTTTGACAGCTGTCAAACTCCTTGTTCTTTTTCTCGGGCTCACACACAGGGTACTTCCCGGGTCTAGGGGGGGGGGGGGTCAACCAAAAAAGAAAGACCTCTGAAATTCCTCTCTCTTCCTCTCCAGCACAAATATTTCTTAATCCAATTTATGAAAGTTATCTATTTAAACACCAGCGTCTTTTCCGACCTAGTGGTCCTCTCTTTGCTTTAAGTCCTTTAGTGGGGGGGGGAGTGTGGACTTCCTTTTTAACACGTCCCCCCGATCGTACTTAAATTCAAGGATAAAATCTTTTAGTGCCGAAATTTCCTTCTACTCACGGGTTACATTTTCCAGTCCAATTTCAGGAAGAAAGATAGCGCTCTTCGGTCATGGCTCGCGGCTTCGCTCCGCCGAGGTAGCGATGGACTCTCAGCACCACGCCGCTCCCCAGTCCACTCCGCAGCCTTTAAAAAGGCTCTTCGCGGGTTGGGGAGGGCGCTTAGGGTGCCCACCGAGTCACCAAGTCCGCAGGCTTCCGCGCCTGCGGTTTTTAAGGGCCCCCGTGTCGCCGGCACGGCAAGACCCGTCCTCAACGGAGCCGATTCCCTCCGGAGCTCGGAGAGAATCCGCCATTACCCGTTCGCGCTATCCCGGAAGTCTATCTAAATCATGCTTTGAAGCATTTTGACACATATTATTCCAAGTGGGATCCAGTCAAAGTGTAGTCATAGACTTACTTTCCAGAACCTTTGCAGTAGGACACTTTATTATTTCCTTGTTTTCCTCACCACTGTTCATATAGGGTTGGATTCAGTCTTAGTTATGTTTAGAATAGACTCCCTGAAATCAATGAAACTTAATTACTCTGACTAAGCCTTGATCCGGCCCTTAGTTTTTACAAGTCATCAGAGTTCAGTAGCTGGAGTAATTAAGACAAAGGGTGAGGGGAGAAGAAAACAAAATTACTTTGCTTCACAGGAGATGTGTCATTATTTGTGATGACAAAATAATGCCCTAAAAATAAAGAAAGGAAGTCTCGAGAAGTAAAAATATCTTCATACCAGTTGCAAAAGTTATACTGGGGATATCAGCCTCCAAGACAAAAGAACCTGTGAATGCAGCAAGTGCATGGACAGATTATCCGATGTGGCTGCAAGCCTAATAGTAGTAGTAGTAATAAATAATAATAATAATAATAATAATAATAATAATAATAATAATAAGCTGTATCCAGTGAAGACTTGAATGAATGGGAGGGGGGAAAGCAACCCCAGTGCAGATTGGTTTCCTCTGCCAGATGTGGGTGGAGATCTCTCAAGAACGAAGACCCTTAGAAAAGCATCACTGCATCCAATGCAATATTAATAACAAATAATTATAATGAAGAAAGGGGGTTAAAGACCCAATAATAGGGTAGCTTTATTAGGACAACCAGTTGTGTTTTTAAATCAGCTGTGTTCTTATTATGTCCTATTATGCAGAAATGTGGCAGGTGAAATCTTTCTTCCCTTAGCCTACACTACGGAAGGGATAAGTTGAGTTTGGCTTTAGAATGGACCTTTAAAGGGTCCCAGGACTTCCTGCGCAACAGAATCGTTTGGTCGGTGACAACTGTGCACATAATAACTTAAGAACAAGTCCTCTTGGTTAGCAGCACAATCCCAGTCATAAATACTCAGAAGTAAATCCCTTTGAATTCAGTGGGGTTTATTTCCAGGTAAGTGGAGTTAAGATTGCAGCCTTAACTGTTCCCCTACCACCCACGGCTGCATACAATGAAAGGGGAAAGGACATTGTTTTCTCGTGCTCCAGAGGGCAGGACCTGAACCAATGGCTTCAAGTTGCAAGAAAGGAGATTCTGACTAAATATCAGGAGGAACTTTCTGACAGTAACAGCTGTTCAAGAGTAGAACGGACTCCCATGGTGGTGGACTCTCCTTCCTTGGAGCGTTTTAGGCAGAAGCTGGATGGCCATCTGTTATGGATGCTTCAGCTCAGATCCATGCCTTGCAAGGGGTTGGAATAGATGACCCACAGGAACCCTTCCAACTCAACAATTCTATGATTCTATTATTAACAAAACAAAGCAGATGAGGGATTCACGATTTTGTTCAAAAACATATGCTACAATGAGAGGCAGCTATTCAAACAAGAAAACATCTTCAAAATGTCATTGAAACACTTGGGAATTTTTTTAATGAAACGTTTGGCAGAATTTGGCATGCATCCTGCTACCAGTAGGAAGTCTTATACAAGGATTCAGAAAACCCAATGCCATCTGTGGATGGTGGATTTAACACTTAATTAGTTATGGTTTATGCTTGCACTGAACACAGCCAGAATGTTTTAGCAGATGCTGAGCCCACACATAAAGGCAGAAAGATTTCCTCTAGCTGCACCTCCATTAGAGCCAGAAGATTTCTTCATCCTGGGCCAAAGAGTCCACACACAACTAACAGCAGTTTATGGCAGAGGGAGCAAATGGGGACAATATCACCACTGGCTGATAATTTGATAGGAAGCTTAAAAATAAAAGTGTGTCTGTGTATCTGTCTGAAGAAAGCCACTTTCCAGCATTCTACCTACAAGCTCCCAATCCTATGTTTAGGGAAGTTTTTAATGTTTGAAGTTTTATTCTGTTTTTAGTGTTCTGTTGGAAGCCACCCAGAGTGGCTGGGGAAACTCAGCCAGATGGGCAGGGTATAAATATAATAAATATAATAAATATAATAAATATAATAAATATAATAAATATAATAAATATAATAAATATAATAAATATATAATAATAATATAATGCATCTTCACACAGAAGGTTAGCTGAACTGGGATGCTCCTGACTTAGTGTGCTTAGGAATTCAGTCCAATTAAGTTAACCTGGATCACAGTTCAGCGGGGATCGAAATTTCCACACTTCACTTTGCTGCATGTTTTGTGATTTTAAATCTCTACTGGGGCTCTCCCCACAAAGAATACTTGCCTAGATCTAGGCATCCAGGGAATTCTCCTTTTTATTCTGCCATATCTATTGTATTATTTAACCACAAAACCAACAGTTTGGCGACTGGCCACCCTTGAACAGGTTCCCTGTTCAAGCCCTAGCAGGCTTAATGACATTCAATTAGTATAATAAACGTGAAGGAAATACCGTACATTGCTTGAAGTTATCACAGTATCAAGTGACAGGTATCTATCTAATGTGACGTAGATTATTGTCAGGGAAATGTAAACCCTATCCAGTCATTTCCCCTCATGCAGTTACAACTGCAGACTGGTGGGGGTGCGTAGAGGCACTGCCCTTCCCTGACCTCAGCCCCTCCCTCATGCCTTCACCACCTGGTCCACGTGCCTCTCACATGTTGGAGAGGTTACCTTCTACCAACAGGGAGCTTAAGGTAAGCATGCCAACTGACTAGCCTTGTTTAATTCAAGCTCATAGAGTGGGAATATGCAGCGGCGGAGCAAGCTGATCGGGCAACTGGGGTGGCACGCATGCCCTGTCCCCAGGGGCAGGGCCAGCCACCTGAGGGGGCCTCTGAGGAGTCTACCTGCCTCCTCCCACTCAGCTGCCCTACAACTGAGGGGGAGGTGGCGGGCGGACCGTTCGGGCAGCTCGGAGCTTGGCACGCCCAAGCCACTGCGTCTCTCCCAGGAGAGATGTGTGGCTTGGGCACGCTGCAGGCCCTGTAGTGAGTACCACTCAACATTTTGTCACCCCCTCAGCGGTGACACCTGGGGCGAACCGCCCCCCTTCCTCCACCCCTGGGAATATGAGAGTTACCTGGAAGCTGTTCCGCAGTGTTGCTACCATCTCAGTTTGCTTGTTTGTTTTCACACTCTTACCTGTTCATTCCATCTGACTTTGCTCAGTATGGAATTAGACAAGCCAAATTCAGCGATTTGCTTTGAGTGCCTGACCTGAAAGAAGCCGCAGTAATGGCTTTGGCTTGGGAGGGACCTGTGAAATCCCAATCTATTAGAGAGCACGGTGCCCCTAGGAAAGCCATGGCTCACTTCCACTAAGTAAGCTAAGCCAGCCTCATGCTCCTGACCGATAAATGGAGCGATATTGGCTTTAAGGTCTGGAGGCAGATGCTCCCAGTTCCTCCAGATGGAAATCAGAGTGAAGCAGGCAAGATGCCATCTGGAAGGAAAGAGGCCCTGCCTGTACTATGTGCAAACGGTGGGCCTTGAATAATGAATGTCAAAATGCATTGTCCTTTAGATTCTTGAACATTGTATCATTAAAGCATCTCATAATTCCAAAAGTCGCAAAACACACTAGTATATGACCAAGCAAGAGTTCACTCAAAACCTCTGATACTTGGTTTTCTGATTAGTGGATAGAGGAGCATTTGGGGGTGGGGTGGGGTTGTGTGACGAACTCCCAAGATCTGGCAGAAATTAGAATAGCTTAACACTTGCAGCATCTTCTTGCTAAAAACACCCTGGTATCAATAAGCATAACTCTTCTGAAGAATCCCCCTCCTCAGAGGGGACACAATAAATTATTGGTGTATCTAGATGGAGTATAAAAGAGCTGCTCAATGAGTGTTCAGGCTGCAGGGGTATTATTGGGAAGGTGGGCGAGGGGTAGAATTGCACATTTGAGCATGTTGTTTACTCCCACCTCTTTATAGATTGCAGCTGTAAAGATGAGAATGAGCATCTAGGTTGTTATGCAAAGAACAATCACTTGTGAACGCAAGCAGTGGAGGAATGGAAAGCCTGACCAAGAACAAAAACTTAAGTCCAGCTGATGAAAAGCTTAAGGGAAAAATATAATGGTCAATTTCTTGGCTGGACAGAGAAAGAACAGCAATTCTCTTGGCCCTTTCAGGCCATTCAGCCTACTTTTCTCACCCAGACATGCCCATCACGACAATTTCTGATGAATCTGCATGAACTCCAAATACAAAGACAATTGAACATTCCCCTACATCTTAACATTTGAAAAGGCCAGAATATGAATATTTTGTAGTGACCTTTAGCATGCACTTAATGACATTTGAAATAATCTTGTTGATATGAGGCCTTGAAATGAGGAGTGATCCAAGTCATAACCCAGTTTTTTTTATTTTTTAAAAAAAGAACATCAGGAAGATATTGTGGCTCTTTCCTGTTGCAACAGCTTGTCATTTCTGCATAAATCACTGTCATTACAGCCACTTTGGAGATTTAGGCTCATCCATATGACCCTGCTGCTAGTGCAGTATGGGTACCAATGTATCACTCTTAAAACCACCTTTAAATAGAATGCTATATAAGCTTGATGGCTGTTACTGTATTGAGGTCCCAGAGTTGACACAAGAGGATGAGCTGCTCCTTTAGCTGGAGATCAGATCCTGATGAACCTCATCATAAGACTGGGCCATAAGGCACTTTTGAAAATTTCACCCATGGCCATTAAAGTCAGCAGCATTTCTGAATCTGCTGAGTGTTTTTATTTCAAGCTGTTGCATCTGCTGAAGGTAGAAAAATTCAACAACTTCAAGCATCACAGAGATGGAAGCAATTATTTTTAAAGCTCCCACGTAGTGCAAGTCTTGTACTCTTGAACTCATTATCTTAACAAGGTGTGTGATCATCAACACAAACTGAAAGGCCAAGCAATTCCCATCAGGAGACTGTTAGTGACCTAGAAAATTATGGAACACAACTAGACATTATTTTAGTAGAATCAGCTTCCTACTGAAATTGGGAAAGTGAAGGAGTAGCTTTTATTTCCCTCTTCTTACCTGGTTGATACCAGGACACTGGGAGTTGTATTCCATTTTACATGGCTGACGTTGTGCCAAGTGTACTTAGAGTCAGTGCTTTTTTTCTAAAAAAAATATGTTTAGGGGTACTCTCATTTTGACTCAAGAAAATCACCGTTTATAGTTCAAATCGGGAAAAATAAATTCAGTAAATGGACAAAAGTACAAAGATTCACAAAATGTTTAGAGGTATGTGTACCCCGGCGTCCTCCCGGAAAAAAACCACTGCTTAGAGTGTTTTTTAAAAAATCAGCAAAGGTCTTTATTATTCAAACGTTTTCCAGTGATTTACCTGATGCAGTAGTAGTGACCACAGGGCTAAAGGTTGAGATCAAAGACACTGACTGGATTGAATGAAACAGCTCTAGGTTAGTCAAAGAAGCAGAGTGCTAACACCACCCAACACCTCCCTCTCAATATCAAAGGCTTTCTGGTTAATGAACTGAACGTCAAAATGTTCTATATTTTTGCTTGCAAGATATCTAAAGACTGGAGGAGCACATATGTAAAATAAAGACACACATTACCAAATAGTCTCTATGGTAATTTAAAAGGCAAAGGAGAGAGGGTGACATTCTGGGAATGTCTTCCATTCCATCATTTATTCAGTCAAAAAGGTTTCCTTTGTGCTAGATTTTTAATGAGTTTGAAAATGGACTTGGCTTTAAATATTTGAACACCCAGTGACAATTGCTGCAAGTCCTGAGTACCAGGGTTTGATCTGCCCTTCCCAGGAGCAACAGAAAAGGCAGTTTTTCTTAGAAATCTGTTTGGTGTAAACATGTTGAATAAACCAATAGAACAGGGAACGCTGGAGGTTTCCTTCTGTGTTCCTTTCATTGGTTTTCATGAATTATTACACCGAGGCAGCTGCATTTAAAAACTCTCCTTCCTTCTCTCTCTCATCACACACACACTTGAGACATGTACGACTTTAACCCTTGGAACTCTCCCTGCCCTCAAACAATTTACTTTCGGTCTGTTGTGGAAGTACCTTTGTAACTTTTCTATCCATCCATGAGGGGAAGGGTCCAATGCTCAGCAGAAATCGACACCCAAAAATGATGCTCAGGAGCTGCTGGGAAAATGTGTGGCCAACAATTCCAGCTTGCTTGCTTACAGTCGCATAGGTGACAAAATGTAAATTCGAACCCTGCTAATATTGGATTGCATCCAATGTTGTCCTGTGCATAGAAGACTCTTTGATCCAGGGGAGGCTTCTGTGAATTGAACGCATGAGGAAGGGGGAAGTTCCAAACAGTTCTTTATTTCTACTGCTCCTCTGTGTGGCAGCTTCCATAGTTTTTCTGGAGGATCACCAACCTTCTGGAACAGATTTGGGGGAGGCACAGAAGCCTACTGCAGGAAGAGGAAATCAAGTAAAATCACCTCCTTCCCTCCCGCTTTCTACCCAGCTCTACCTCTCCTTTAAATCAGAACCAGTGAAGGCGGTGAAGGTCCTGTGTGAGTGCCTGGAGGCGGTTGGAGGATGGATGGCGGCTAACAGATTGAGGTTGAATACTGACAAGACAGAAGTACTGTTTTTGGGGGACAGGGGGTGGGTGGGTGTGGGGGATTCCCTGGTTCTGAATGGGGTAACTGTGCCCCTGAAGGATCAGGTGCACAGCCTGGGAGTCATTTTGGACTCACAGCTGTCCATGGAGGCGCAGGTTAATTCTGTGTCCAGGGCAGCTGTCTACCAGCTCCACCTGGTATGCAGGCTGAGACCCTACCTGCCTGCGGGCTGTCTCGCGGACTGGTTATCTCCCGCTTGGACTACTGCAACACGCTCTACGTGGGGCTACCTTTGAAGGTGACCCAGAAACTGCAATTAATCCAGAATGCGGCAGCTAGACTGGTGACTGGGAGTGGCCACCGGGACCACATAACACCGGTTCTGAGAGATCTGCATTGGCTCCGAGTATGTTTCTGAGCACAATTCAAAGTGTTGATGCTGACCTTTAAAGCCCTAAACGGCCTTGGTCCAGTATACCTGAAGGAGCGTCTCCACCCCCATCGTTCAGCCCGGACACTGAGATCCAGTGCTGAGGGCCTTCTGGCGGTTCCCTCATTGCGAGAAGTGAGGTTACAGGGAACCAGACAGAGAGCCTTCTCAGTAGTGGCGCCCACCCTGTGGAACACCCTCCCTTCAGATGTGAAGGAAATAAGCAGCTATCTTATCTTTAAAAGACATCTGAAGGCAGCCCTGTTCAGGGAAGTTTTTAATATTTAACACTGTACTGTTTTTAACACTTGATTGGGAGCCGCGCAGAGTGGCTGGGGAAACTCAGCCAGATGGGCGGGGTATAAATAATAATAATAATAATAATAATAATAATAATAATAATAATAATAAATGTTTTCTGCTGGATGAAAGAGACCTCCATTCACCGGAAGCACAGCATTGGGTGCAACCCATTGATTAGTTCTTCTTACCTTTCTGAATTTAATGTTCTCGTTGCCCTTTGCTCTCCTTTTCAAATACTCTTCTCTTGAAACTACATCGTCTCCCTCCACTGATTTTGATCATTTGCTCTTTGGGGAAAGTTATAGAAAGGGAAGAGCGAACTGGCATGTACAGTGTTAGTGGCGGTGGTTCTCTCCTGGCTGTTGAAGTGGAGAGATCGGCAGGTTGTCAGTCAGTAAAGTAATGCATCCAGCAAAGCTGCCTGACTCCAGGCTGGAAAGGAACCATCTGCTTCTGATGACAGTACCGAGTTATTGCTGTTAGCAATCATCTGGGCTCAAGCGAAGCCTGCTAAGCTTTGCTCTGGGGCTTTGGCACAGTGGGGCTCAGCACTGGGAGCTGGTGGGGACAAGTCTCCCAGAGACACATAGTGTAAGTTTCTTCTGCACATGGGTCTCTGCAGCTGTAGCGCTGCTGGAATGTGCAAAAAGGCAAAACAACTGTGTAGAGAAACAGCCGAGACTTCCGCCATTAGTTTGTCAACCAACAAACAGGTAAGAAGGGAACAAGTGAGCAAATAGAGGAATCTAGAAAAACTGATCTCATGCATCTGGAGAATGCATGTACAGGGTGTGACCCACCAATCAAAACACAGCCAAGCCTTGTTGTGCTCATTCCATTGGTGGAAAACAAAGCCTAGTGTGTGAATAGGCAGACCTAGAGAATATAATGCCATAAGCAAAGGATCCTGACATTTCACGTTCCCTATCAATACATTTTATATTTCCCCAAAGTAAGAAACTGTCACTGAATTGCCTTGAATTAGATCAAACAATTATGCTTTGCTTACAGATTGCATGAATCAATCATGGAACCTGCTTTGACACTAATAGCTACCCGTTCAGTTATGCTGCAGTGTGGAATCATGGAATGCCCAAAATTTAAACTGAAGATGGTATTGAAAATATGAGGACAATAACATTTGGGAATCCTCAAAAGCATCCCTTCGCAAATGCTGTTTGATTCTCATATTTCTATGGGAACATGTGCCCTGGAACCCAGATTTCACAGCTGAATCACAGCTAGTGTTTCAATTGTTGTGCAAAGTCAGGGAAACCTCATGAGCAATGATTTCCCACCAGAGCAGTCATCTGCTACACAAGATTTCGTCTAACCTTTGCAGCATTAACATGAGTCAGGGAGATAAGCTTGAATGTGACGAAAATATGATTACTGGTGAAGTATCACCGTCAAAGTTTGAATCCAGAAATTATTTACAGTGGGAGAACTCTCAGTTAGGGGACCACACAATCTGGCTTGGACCCCAATTTGGACAGTCCACTTCAGTCTGAAACACTTGGGAAGCTGCCAAGGTTTCAGCTCAGGGTCCTGTACCAAATTTGCTTCAGAAAAAATTAAGCTTTATTCACCTCATTATAAAGAGGAAATAAAAATGGCTATTGGAGTAGGTGTAGAAGGCCCCCCCAGTGGATAATGCCTGCTGAATTAGAGACAAATAATAGAATAATAGAATTGTAGGGTTGGAAGGGACCATGAAGATCATCTGCCCAAACATGGGGCTTAAAACCATGACCCTGAGACTAAGAGTCTCATGCCAAAAGGTCAAGCGTTCTTTGTGCTGGGCACGTTTAAAATGGGATTTTTCTCCCAGAAAGAAACCACCCATAGCTTTATTTATTTGGGCAGGTGGGGGCAGAATCATATGAAGTATAAAGGTACAGCAGGAACAAAACCAAGGAAACGGGCCACTAACACTCTCCCAAACCAAGAATGTTAATTTAGCAGATGCACCTAAACCAATTGTTTAGCTGTGTATCAGTTTAAAAAATATAATAATTAAAGAAACCCAGGGAAAAGAAGATTGATAAATGCAAATAACAGCAAAGTTAAATAAAAATGTATCAATAAGTTTTAAAAACCCCAGCAAGGATTTGAAATGAAAGGGTAGGAAGGGACTCAGAGGGCAAGCAAAAGTATTTCCACAGAACTCTTTTAATAACATTGCTGCGGACAAAACTTGCAAAAAAGCATGTAAGAGGAAAGCTATTGTTTACTTCAATAACTCTCCCTCACACTGGGATTGGATTACAAGCTTGTCAGTCACAATGGAGCACTCCATCCCTCCTTCACCCCACCCTGATATTTTCCTTATATAGTAAGTTTAGAGATATTACTTCTGCTTTTAGCAGACAATTGTTTGCAGTGCTTTTTAATGCCCAAATTGCTGAGGTAGAATGAAACAATTTGTTTGGGGTGGGGGCCCACTTTGGTTTGGGGTGCCTTTCATATCCTGCTTTACCTCAGACAATCCCAGAATCCTCCCCAACCCTCCCTACTTCGGGTCACTATTAAAGAGTCGTTGAAATCCACTAAACACCCCTCCTGAAAGTGGTCTCTTGTTATGAAAGATTCTCGCAGTTACTTCACTGAGTATATCACATAAGTAACACTGGCTGACTGAATACATTTATGAACATGTTATCTGCAAGCTGTTAATGCAAATAATGAATGCAAAATCAAAAGAGTATCTCACACAGCCATTTAACCTCATCAAAAGGTCCTTATAAAACTTTTCAGATTCTAAGGAGGTAGCATGATTTATTGCAGATCAATAAATGCATAAATCTATGAGACAGCCAAGACTTAAAACATTCCTTGCTGCTAAGACTAATAATGGAAATTCCAGAGCATTGTTCACATGGATCTGCTACAAGAAAAACAACACAGTTTTTGTTGGCTATCATAAGACAGTCAGTGGCTACTAGCCACAATGGCTAGCTTCTAACTCTATTTTTGAAGGCAGTATGTCCCTGAACATCACTTGCTGGGAATCACAGGTGGGGACAATGCTATTGCATTTGGATCCTGCCTTTGGGCTTCCCATAAGAACAGGTGCTGGGCTAGATGAGCCCTTGAGCTGATCCAGCAATCTTTTCTCTTAGTCTTGTGGCGTAACAAATTTATTATGGCAGAATCTTTCATGGGTGAGAATCCACTTCACCAGATGCGTGGAATGTAATGATCAGTTGGCATTTATGTGTACTACTTGCCAACTCATGATAACACTTAATGCATCTGGTGAAGTGAACTCTGGTCCAAGAAACCTGATGCCAGGGAAAAAAACAATCTGTTGGTTGTTAAGCTGTCACAAAAACCTTTGTTTTTTTCAGTGATGCGGAATGATACAAAACTCAACGATTCAATGAGAGAGAATAACTGATGAAATATATTTAAATTATATTCAGTTTTGCATAACACTTTACTGCTGTATTGAGACGTGTACTACTGCACTTAGACTGTCTTTTATGTGAATTACCTTGAGCATAGATGTATCTGTGGAAAATGCAGCGTATAAATAAAATGATTATGACTATGACTGCTAGAAAATTGTTTTAGATGTCTAGAAAGTAGATGTTTCACTAACCACTGTCAGCAAAGTATATGATACTGAGCTGGACATATTCAGTGGGATAATTTGTTGAACAAAGCTTGAAACACTTTGCTGAAGTTACAAAGATGCAAATGGGAGTTGTTTCCAGGCTACTTTTCACACATAAATTTAAAGACTGATTGCTCAAACAAGAGAATACAAAGGGCGACAGAAGGTTATAAGCAAACTCCTGCATCTGTGAACAAGGGACATGTGGTACATAGGCTTTTGTCCAAAAAAGTCATGTATGAATGAAGTGTGCATTGTCCCAGTGCTGGATCCAGCCTTCCCACGGAGCAGTTTTTTTTACACACATGATAGAGCAGATCTGAATGTGTGTTCATGCAGATGACTTGTATTTCTTGCATTAAGATGCATAGCATTTATATGGATAGTGCAGGGAGACATTAAAAATGTCTCTGTTTTACAAAAGTTTGAAGTAAAGAAAAAATATTATTCACACAGGATTCCAATGAAATGTGATTGTGTATAAGCCACACAATGAATTCTGTAAGGAGTTTTGAGATAATGGCTATTCTGTCACACATCTGTATATTTGCTTTGGTTTAGATCAATGGCAACCTGAGTATAGCAAGATTATTTAATAAATTAGCTTTCTGTGATGTTACGGCTGAATCAACTGACTTCTCTTCTTGGTAATGAACTATATTATATTTTCAAATGTAAATAAATGAAACCTTAGGCTTTCTATTTGCTTTCCTTGATTTGTTTAATTCTTCCCTTGGGGGAATGTATGAGGCACTGACTATATGATAATATTAAACCATTGGAATGTTAAATTAATTTGTCATTCATTCACTTGCTTGAAGGGTAAGATTTTCCCCATTAAATAGAACTGAGAAGCCATCATAAGGGACATTTTATATACACACATAGGAACATAGGAAGCTGCCTTATACTGAGTCAGACCAACGGCCCATCTATCTTAGTATCGCCTGTTGCCAACCTTATTGGGTCAGTGTGCACATTTGGAATTTTGAGAAAGTCCTGTAGGTGCCAGAAACAAAATGGCCGCTGTGGGGTTTGGGGATAACACAACATGGCTGCCATATTTAAAAGAGCAGAAAAAGAGACAGAAACACAAAAAGGTGTGGGCATGCCCCTCATTGCCCCCACATCAATAAAAAAGGAACCTACTTCAGTCACCATCACGCTCACTCACAATCAGAAGCTATTTGCACATTGCCTCTGTTCATGAGGAAGAGAGGGTGAGTATTAAATCCTGACATCTAATGTAATCTGGTTGTGTTTCAGGGGTATATTTAATGCAGGAGAGTCTGAATCAGTACAGACACAAAATGAGCAAGTACAGTAAACATTCCCTTTGATGTTGTGGATTTTTGAGGGGATATATTAACTAAGATCTTTTGCAGGTGTCATAGAAAATAATGGAAGGCACAATGACGACCATACATATTGCACTATTAACTCCTGACTGACTGGCAGCTGCTCTACAAAGTTTCAGTCAAGTGTATTTCTCAGACCTACCTGGATATGCCAATAATTGAATTTGGACTCTGTTTCATGCAAAACAGATGCTCTACCACTGAGATATGACCCATAGATCCAGCTTGGCTTTGTGTTGTGGAAACCTTACATAAGAAAGATAGTCTATTATTCATTCGGGTATATTATTTAGTTAACATTTCTGTCTCTAGAAAACTCTTCAACACCTTCTCATTGTGCACAATCTTCAGTATACACACCATTGTTTTCTATACCTTAGATAATCAGAGGATAAGCACTATCTACACACAAGAGGAATGTATCAGCAGGCTTTACGGAACCCCATAGTCAAATTCGAGTGGACTTAACCATCCAGGGGTCCTTTACCTTTACCTATTAAACAAAGTCTCACCCTAACACAGCGGCTGGTGGCAGGTGGGGGATGACGACAATCTTACATATATGAGAAACTTAGTCTAGACATTCTCATTAAGAGCAATAACATATTAGCAATAATCACTGGTTCTTTTTCAGACAATAGTATGTCAGATAATGAAGCTCCTAATTAAATGGATACCACAGATATAATTTATTTCCCACACTCTCGAGAAATATGGTGGAATCTTGGCCCTTTCACTTTCCCCCCATTACAATAAGCACAATGGGAAAGCCGACAGATGGTTTATCTACGATACATAATTATACTTCTGTCCTTTTATTGATTCCAAGAAACCTTCTGCCAGCCTTTGACTAAGAATCTCAATTACAGGACTCATTAAAGGACTGGTCAAAATGTCACAAGCTGGGCAGGAAAGGACAGTAATGACTATATGCCCATCACAAAACTGTCTTGTTGGTGACAGGGGCATTGACCCTTTCTGCCTAACCTCTTTTGTTTAATTCTGGCTATAAACACACAAAAAGGTTGAAAGCTCATTTAGGAGTGAGGGGGATGTTTGTCAACTAGAAATCTACATGCCATGGTTTTATTCACAGTCAATCTAGACCGAAGGCTAACCCCTCGGCTCTGTCCTCATATATGGTAATAGCAATATGACAGCCAAAGAATAGATCCATGTAGTCACTGTATATTGGGGCTGTCTGCTCTTATTTGGAGCACAGATTGCACTACAATCTGAAGTATTCATCATAAGCACAGCTTGCAATTCAACGTTTTCCCCCTTTGTTCCCACAGTAGAAATTGAAGACAAGTAAACAGAAGGTAAGTGACTTTGTTGACAGTGGGCCACAATTTTACTGTGAGTAAAGCATCACTCAGCTTAGCAGGTGTTTGAGGTAAAAGAGGCAGAGACTCAGGTATGCTATCCTCCAGTATAACTACTGTGTAGCGGAGAGAGAAGCAGACTGTGAGACAGCTTGGGGCTTTGCTATTTTTACTTCTTCAAGTCATGACTTTCCAGTACTCTTCTGGGGTCTTTACAGAAGTACTCTTCTCTTAGGGATATGAGCTGCCTCTACTATGCCTATCGCAAGAAAAGAGCAAATACACCATTGACTTCATTGGTGCCTGGGAAGTCTATTTGCTGTCACAACTATTCCCACTGCTTAAGAATTAGTCTCCCCAATTTTGTGAAGATGGTTGTGGCGCCAACATGGAACAAAGAATGAGGTCCGGCATGTAGACTTAGATTCTTGTGCTGTTGTAATAAAAAGATGGATAAGTTTTTATGTATTTCTATTTTAATTAGAGCAATTACTACTACATTTGCATCTATACATTTAAAGCAGCACATACAGATCCCCCCCCCCCCCCGATCTGTGCTCTAATTTACATTGTTTTAATTTTTGGAGGGAGTGGGAAATTAGGTGAACATTTGTCTAAAATTATTTATCGGTTAAATGATTGGGGGGGAAACAACAACTTCAGACTATTTTTAAAACCTTCTTTGACTTGTTTTTATTTTTTCTTTATAAAAAAAAATATTTCTTTTTATCATGTATTGATTTTTAAATGATTTTATGTCTTGTCATGAGCTGCCCTGATAACTCTTTCTGAAAAGGGTGCAGCCTATAAACATGCTATAAATCACCAAAGAGCGGAGCGCTGTTAATCTTTCACCACACTGAATTTAAGTGCAAAGCAGCAGTAACGATGTCCAAAGTTCTGATTACTTTCTCTGTTTCACCATTCCAAACACAGTTTCAGAAAAGCCATTGGAAAGATAGGACTTTGCTGAATGATGGATACATTTTAGTTTGAGACTGCCAAGGGCTTCATGTAATGCCATGTCTAGATTCCAGAACAAGCTATACACTTCTGTCAAAAGGTTTTCTTTTTTCCCTTTTAAAGAAGTGCTTGAACAGACCCTGTCTTGAAGTCTTTTTCTACTCTAGTGATCCAAGCTTTTAGAGGATTATTATTATTATTTAAATTTGTATAATGCCTTTTATCCATAGATCTCAGGGCAGTTCACAGCAGAAAAATATAAGAGAAAAACACAAAATACATAATAGAAAAACAAGAGAAAACCCTTAATAACCCCCCTCCTCACCACCAAACACATTTAAAAGGGTATAGGATTGCTGTGCTTTTCCCTTCATGTGCCTGGGAATAAAGCTGGGGATTACTCTCAAGCTACTGCCAGGGTCCTTATTACTGCAGGGCAGCTGTCACCCTATCACCCTATCTACATTTCTCTTTGATAGATTATGCAATTGTCCTGGTTCTGGCCTTCGTTTCAGAAACTGGAAAGAGCAGCCACAGGAAATGCTTGATGGGGAAATTTATTTTATTTGCCCCTGAGGGAAAACAAAACAACTGGCTCAATGCTCTTGTAACCATCCAAATTGTTCTTTTTTGTGGTTATCTTGGGTTCTCTCCTATGCCTCTGATATTTTCAGCCGAGCACTTAAAGTGAACATTGCTGAATCACAGGACTTCAGCGTCTCCTTTGTCCACTGAACTGATGCTGTGGGAATGAACTTTACAGTTACAAAAGGTTTTATCTGGGCAAATAACCCATCCCTCTTGCTTAAGATCCTCTTCTTGCACCAACAGTGTAATCCTATAAATGTCTACTCAGATGTGGGCACCATTAAATCTAATGGGTCATATACCCCCAGGCAAGTTTGCATAAGATTGCAGCCTAAAGGTCTGAGTGGATGGGTACCCAATATATTTTTCAATGTACACTTAAAAATAAGTGGGCATGTGGCAAATAGATGTATAGTGTGTATCAGAGAACCACGCCAAGGAGTGCAAAATGGGGTCACATCTGATGCCCCTGATCTCAAGAATGTAGATGGGCATCTAGGTGTATCTTGTCCCGAAGGACTGAGAAAAGATAAATTATAAAATGACCCTCCTGTCTGTCTCTCTTTCTCTCTCTGTTTCTCTCTCTCTCACACACACACACTAAAGGAAGAGCAAAAGTGACTCTTGCATCTGGTAACTCATTCCAGTCCACTAAATCATTCCACAAATACCCAGAAAGTGCTTCTATCCTTGCCTTTCCCTTAATGGATTGGGATGTGCCTGTTTCTGCCTCACTTGCTCACAACAGCAAATGGATTTATAATTGGCTGGGATGGGAAAATCAAAACCACTGGGATGTTATCGTTTCTGTTTGTACTGTGGCCTTTGGTTATGGACTCCACAGCTTCTTTACATTTCCAACCTGCCCTGGAACAAACTGGTCACCACATTCACTGGATATATTTAAGCAGAGATTGGATACCTATCTCCTAGGGTTGCAGCAGCTGCAAGGCGCCTACACAAAAGAAGGTGCTGGGCTGCATGGCTGCCAAGTTTCTTTCTGAACCATAAAATTCTATGTTTCTATGTTTAGGGACTGTAGTTAAAGGTTTCAAGTGGCCTCTTTACAGCTCTGAGTTAATTTTAAATCTAACAGTTTTCTTGTAAAGAATGGCTGAATTCCCATAATTGCCACTAATTAGGAGAGTGAACTTGACTAATCTCAACATCCTGGATTTCCCCTTTGGATATACAACCATGAATAACCCTTGTGCACTACAGCTGAAATGCACGAGGGGAACAAACTTTCATGATACAGCAGTGGCGTAGCGTGGGGGGTGCAGGGGGGGGGCGGCCACACCGGGCACAACATCTGGGGGTTAGGGTTAGGGGGTGCAAATCCACGGGTTAGGGGGTGCAAATCCACGGGTTAGGGGGCACAAATTACTTGCCTTGCCCCGGGTGCTGACAACCCACGCTACGCCACTGTGATACAGAGATATAGATAAAGTAATAATAGTTTATAACATTTATATAGCCTTTGTTTGGAGGGAAGATATTCAGGCTATTTCCCCCAAAGTTTATTTAGCTTCATGTGTCCTTGTGTGCATGGTGACTACTTGAAAATGTGCACTGTGTTATTTGACACGTTTCAGTTAAAAAACCCAAACCACCACCAGAATGATCCTATGTTTTCTTGTGCAGTTTGGTCTTCAGAGTCATTTGTGGTAAACAGGAACCAAATGAGGTCATCAGCAAGCAGTTAAATCCACAATCAGAAGAACCTAGGCTTGCCATACGTCGGGAAAATTCCTGACACATCCTGGTTTTCAGGTGTAAAAATGGCATTGGGGGAATTCTGCTGAATTGGCAAAATGTCAGGGAAGATCCAGATGTGTGGCAACATGATGGAAAAAGCAGCGGAAACAGCTCTAAAAGCTTTAAATCACTCTCTTGGAGGGGGATTCCTAAAAAAAGCTCTTTGGGGTCTTCCTTTGTGGGTGTCAGAAATTTTACTTTTTTAAAATACGGCAACCCTAGGGTAACCAGGTATATTTTTCTGACAGCCTTTGGGAAATAAGAGAGTTATTGCTAAACTAGCCCCCAAACAATACATACAAGAGCTATTAAGGCAGGGGAAATAGACACCAAATGAAGCATTCAGAGGGATAGGCCTTCTGCCCAATCAATCAGAAAAGAAATTGGTATGGGGCAGGCAGTGCAAAACGAATGAGGAGTTAGCATTGCTTTGTAGTAACTCTTTCTAGGCAGAGAAGCAGTCAGTCACTCTCACCACAGAATCACAGAAATGTAGAGTTGGGATGAATCCCAAATGCCATCTAGTCCAACTCCTGTGATACAAAAATCACAGAAAAGCAAGATGGGATGAGTTTATGAAAGAATCGTTTTGCAAATATGTGGACCACTGTGCCTTGTGGTGATGGAGTGATTTTTTAAAGGAGAAATCATAAACATATAAGTCCTTTTTAAAAAGGAAATTGGACACTGATGTGGAAATATGGCAAACTGTTAAGACTGGAAAAGTGTGGGAGGGAGTTCATCACCTGCAAAACTGCAGCCTGGCTGGTGAGCCAAAGAGCAGGAAAGAGAGAGATGTGTCCTGTCTCGTGTTTTGAGTCCAGGAGTGAGGCTGCTGGCCAGCTATATAGCGGAAGCAAAGAATCCAAGTTTTAAAAGTCTGGTGTTTTTAATGTTGAATGTTAGCATGAATATATGAGGTTGGTGTTATTATTTAGACGGTGTAGTGTTATGAGATATCAGTTCCTTGTTTTATTCACTTTGTACCTTGCAGATTTAGTTTTTATGAGTTTTACGTACGTCTTTTATTGCCTGGAGTTGTTCCCATATCGATCCTGTATTTATTGATATTTACAGTTACCCTTAAGCAAGACATTGTGTCTGAAACATGCTGAGCACTCCATGTGAACTCTAAAATTGTCCTTCAGCCAGCAATTTGGGAACGAGGTTAACCTCTTTCTTTCTATTTTCTTTCCTGGACTTTTCTGCCACCACCCCCCGACAGTATTTTCTGTGATATCAGAGCACACAGATGTTCCTTTCTACCCATTGCAGATCACATGAACTGCACCCACATTACATCAAAAGCCATAATTCTAGTATAACTCAATACAGACATGAAAGAAATCTCAGCTCTTCTGGGCCCACATTCATTATTGTCCAATGGAGAAAAGAAAATCAAAATGCTTGTACGAAGCATTGCCTTTCTTTCATATTGGATCTGCTCATGCTGATGTACGGCTATAAAACATCATTACTCAGTAGTAAGCCCCACTAAGTTCTCCCATAAAGAGATGGGAATGTACTGCTGAGTACCACCAGATAGAAAGCATATTGATCATTTCAAGGGAAGTTGTGTAGCTCAGTAGCTATAAGCATTTGCCTTGCATAGGTCACAGGTTCAATTCCCAGTATTTCCAAGTAGAGAAAGACTCCTATCTGAAATCATGGAGAGCTACTGTCAATCAGTTTAGACAATGTTAAAGCTAAGTGGGTCCAATGGTCTTACTCAGTATAAGGCAGCTTCCTAAAATCATTTACAATGTATATACTACCTTAAGAAATTAAGAAGAGCCTGCTGGATCAGGCCAGTGGCCCACCTTGTTCAGCATTCTGTTCTCACAGTTGTCAACCAGATGCCTGTGGGATTCAAGCAGGATTCAAGCATAAGAGCACCCTCTCCTCTTCTGGTCTCCAGCGACTGACACCCAGAAGCAATATGGCCTCCACCTTGAGATGGATCGTTGTCAGAAATGAAGGTGTCATACTTTATTTAAACAAATGGGCCCGGTCTAACTCATATTGACTACAAGGTGTTCTCTCTCTCTCTTTCTCCAAGTGATGGGAGCAAAAGGCAAATATTAATTATGAAAGATGGTGTCGATGCTTCCTGCAGACCCTCCTGCTCCTCCCCCAAATTAGATCCAATGAGAAATTGCACAGAACTGCCTGAAACCATTTATCTAATGAGAATAAATTATTGTAAAAACGACGACAGTACAAACAATAAATAAACAGCTTCCAAGGTCATTGAGCATCAATTTCAATTAAAACAGGTCAGATACAACGCCCTTTGTTTCCTGTCTGATTCTTATTAAATTACTTTAGCATGGCAGAGAAATGAGGGCTCTTCATTGCCTTAAATGTAGCTGATTACCTTGAATGTAAACCCCAACTAGATTTATTTGAATGAGGAATAAGAGAGAGGTTGGACTTCTCTTCCAGGCATACTAGGTTGTTAAGAAGTGGAAGAATGATGGGGAACCTGCAGCCCTGCCCAATGTTGATGGACTACAACTCCCATCATCCTTGACCATTGTCCATACTTCCTGGGAGTTAGAGTCCAACAACGTCTAGCAGCCTACAGGTTTCTCATTCCTGAAGCAAAGGATGCTGATTTCATTAAAATGCAGAAGGCTCCAGCCCTAATCCAGCAATCCACTAAATCAGGAGTGGGGGACCTTTTTCAGTCTGAAGGGTTCATTCCTTCAAAGGCATTTTTCAGGGGGTGCATGCCAGTGGAGGTGTGGCCAGAAGTAAAAGTGGGTGGGGCCATGGAGATGAGGTTTACCATTGCCCAATAAGCTGCACTCCAGTCAGAGTACACACCCACACTCCTTGGGGCTGAGGTCCCTTTGCCTCCCCCATAACATATTTGAGGGGGACAACCCCACCCCCATTCGAGTGGTGTACGTGGGCCACATTTTGAGCTGAATTATGCGGGGCGGGACTTACCTGGGACCAATATTTTATTCAAGTTGGCACCCTTGTCCTCACCCTTCCCCATTTAAAAAGCAAGGAATTTGCTTTTCAGAGAGACCAAAGCACACAGGGAAAATATGGAGGAAGGTTAGTAAGGGGTGTGGCCTAGGAAGGGGGCGTGGCCCGGGAAGAGTCCCGAGGACTGAATGAAGAGGCCTAGAGCATCACATTTGACTCCTGGGCCTCAGGTTCTTCACTTCTGCTCTGAAATAAGGAGGTTTCTGTTGCCAGAGCAACCACCAAGCATGTTAAAAAGCTCCCTCAAATGTTTATTTTTCATGAAGACTCCACAACTACTCACTTTCTAATTTCCATGCTTCTGTTAAATCTAGTATTGTTGACAGGCCAACAAGTGATAGCTTGAGGGTTATCTTGAATATTTATTTGGTTTGGTTTTTTTTACAATTTTTATATCCTGTGTCCTCTTAGCGAGTTCGCAGCATTGAAAATGATTCTCCCTCACCTCCATGGCTCATATTTTAGGCTGACGAAAACCCTACATGTTTGGTTAGGCTGAGGTACAGTGGCTGTTCCAAAGTCACCCAGTGAGGCTTGTGGCTGAAAGGAAATTTGAACCTGGATCTCCCCAGTCCTTGTCCAACACTCTAACTGCTGCTTAATCAGAATACCAAGCAACTGAGGCTTCTGCCTCTCCTTCAGTCCATTTATCTACTTTCTTCAGCACCAAGCAGGACGTACCAGACTGCAGGCCAGTCAAGTGATGGGCTGTATCATGGATGGTGGGGGAAAACGACCACGTGAAGCCAGAATTGCATAACCTACTAAGTCAGCAGCAAATTCAGAAGTAGACCTCTCTTCGTCCTGTATTATAAAGAACATCAAGCAAAGGCGTAAGTGAGAAAGAGTGTGGCATTATAGCATAAGGATGTAAATATGAAAAATACCCTGGAGAATACAATCGTATGCTTCCAAAGCTGTTGCAGAATTTATAAATGACACTGTGATAATTTATTATGGCATTTATTATGATGTACTGATTGTATTGTTAAACTGATGTTAATAAGAGTTGTTATTATTTTTTATTTAAAAAACCCCCTTACATATTCAGTATATCTGTTTTTATATATCTGCCACCATTATTTATCATGATTTACCTTTATAGCATTCACTATGTATTTGACACTGTACTTGCACAATGAACATGCTATTATATGGATTCTAATAACAGGGTGCATTTATTTGCTAAGTTTATACTGGCGGTGCAGATATTCAGACTTCTGCCCCATGATAAAAACTTTGAAGGGAAGTCAGTGAGCATTTTCGTAAATAATTGCTTAATAATTTCTGTTACTATAAAAGAAGAAACTCTTGTACTCTTCAGGAAGCAAATAGGTTGCTTAATATCATTTCTTGTAAGATCTGATTATCTAATTCAAATTTGTGTTGCTCTCTTATCCTAAATTAAGCTTTTGGCCAGCGTTGTACAGTTATGTCTATAATGTTTGACCATGCTTATTTTATACAATCAAATGAATTTTTTATTTGAGTCAATTCCTTTTTATTTGTTGGCGGGTTTATGAGCATTACTGTTTCTTCCTTCCTTCTGGGCCTGTCAAACTGACAAAAGCTACATAATTACATTCCTTCTTTACAAACAAGATTTGAACAGGGCCGGATTTAGGTTTGATGAGGCCCTAAGCTATTGAAGGTAATAGGACCCTTTATATAGCAGGTGGGGCCCATCACTTACATCATAGGAGACTACACAACACAAAACACTGTTGCTGTATGTAGGCTTTATTTTATTTGTGTTTTTATCTTATATTTTGGAAATGTACATCCAGCTTTTTTCCCTTTAATTTTTTTGGGGGCCCCCAAGAGAGTGGGGGCCTAAGCTTTGGCTTGTTTAGCTTATATGTAAATTTGGCACTGGATTTGAACCTTATTTCAAACAAACAAGCCTGCCCCCCTCCCCCGCACAAAAAATACCTTTTTGGACGCAGCCTTGAAAATGAGGCTGCTGTTTCTACATGAAATAAAATCAGTTATACACAAAACTTTAACAAAGAATGTCTAATCCTTTATTGCAAAAGGTAGGTAAAGGTAAAGGACCCCTGGACAGTTGTCCAGTCGAATTCAACTATGGAGTATGGCACCCATCTCTCTTCAGGCTGAGTGAGCCGGTGTTTGTCTGCAGTCAGTTATGTTTCCGGGTCATGTGGCCAGCATGACTAAACTGCTACTGGCGCACAGAGGACTGTGACGGAAGCCAGAGCGCATGGAAACGCTGTTTACCTTCCCACCACAGTGGTAACTATCTACTCACACTGGTATGCTTTGGAACTGCTAGGTTGGCAGGAGCTGGGACAAACAACAGGAGCTCACCCCATCGCATGATCTCGAACTGCCGACCTTACGATGAGCAAGCCCAAGAGGCTTGATGGTTTAGACCACAGCACCATCGGTGTTCCTCTATTGCTAACACCTAGAACATTCATATATTCAATGTCATGGACTGACTGGATGCCAAGGAATGGTGGGAGGCACCAGCTGGGGAGCCTCCAGGGGAAGAAGGCTCAGAGCCAGGGAATTTGTGGTGGGACAACAATGAGTGGTCAGAGGAAGAAGAAGGAGCCGACTGGGAGAAGGAGGTGTTGGAAGCAGAAGAGGTAACAAGGCTTAGTAAGTAGGGAGACGCTGTGTCACAGCAGAAGTCCAGAGTCAGAACAGCACCCACAAATAAGAGGGTGGTATCAGTAGACTTAGGGGAGTTCTGAGGTTTGTAGAAATAAATAAAAAACCTACTTTAGGTGAAAAACCCTAAAGGAAAGAGGCCTCCTGCAAACCTCCCAGCCTCTACAAGAACTCAGTGGAATGGAACGTAGAGAGAATAAATGTTTATTCAGGTATTTGTCTGATTATGCAAACACTCAAAGTTTGGATGACGCAGGAATGTGCATGCAAGCCAAACACCCTTGTAATGTCATGTTACCCCTCAATACCCAACCTTTTGTGAAAATGAGAGGTAAAGTTATTCCTTCGTTTAGTATAATAAGCATATCAGGTGGCATCCCATTTCGAAATATTCATTGCAATCTGTCTCATAAATATGCATGTGTCATCAAACAAATTGTGCCTCCTCCCAAAGCAGACACTTAAGCTAATGAGAAGACAGCTAACCATTAGTGTTATGGATTATTATTATTTTTAAAAGCCGCATCAGATTTATTTTAAAAGTCTCCTTGAAAATAGATCACCAGTAGGATGCCTCCTCGTGATGTTTTTCTTCAAGGATAACAGCAACTCTTAGAAAAGTTTTGCAGAATGAAAATAACAACCCAGCAACCCCTATTATAAAGACATAGACAATGCACATTTGAGTAAGATTTTATGGATTTTGCTTTGCAGTTGAGAAAATAACTCCAGTGCCTAATCACTAGAGTTGCAGGGACTTGTAGATATCTCTCATAGGCAGCCTAATGAAATGGAGAAGATGCTAAGGTGTGGAGGTGATAACATGTGATGTCACCTTTTCATACAGTGAACAACTGATTGCATACTTCAACAACCAACAGACTTTGGTACAATGTATGTTGACTTGCTCAGCAGGACTGTGTTCAAAATTCTATAGTAAATTAATATGCTCAGAAGTCGCCATAGCACAATTAAAAATGATGTGTTGGATCCAGAGATCCCGTAAGTGAAACTCTGCTTGGGCAAAGAACACTCAGAGTTACGTATGGGTTAATCTGTCAATTTCAGGTTCTGCCAGTTTTCATTTTTCCAATCAGTTCTCCACAATTCTACAGTCATTTGCATTTTTATTTTTTTAAAAAAAGTCCTTATAGAATCATAGAATCATAGAATCATAGAGTTGGAAGAGACCACAAGGGCCATCGAGTCCAACCCCCTGCCAAGCAGGAAACACCATCAGAGCACTCCTGACATATGGTTGTCAAGCCTCTGCTTTAAGACCTCATAAGTCCTTATAATTCTTCAGCATTTTGGTGTGAATTTCTCCTAATAAACACACTATTCTATGCACTATATACACATTTTTGCAAGCAATTTTGCCATATATATGAACCAACCTGGACCCTGAGATCATCATGTGAGGTTCTTCTTCTTGCACCTCCTCCACAAGAGGTCCAGAGGGCGGCAACATGAGAACGGGTCTTTTCTGTGGTGGCTCCCTGCTTGCAGAATGCTCTACCTACAGAGGCTTCCCTGGTACCTTTACTACGTATTTTAAAATGTCTTTAAATGTTGTAAGCCCCCTTGAATTCCAGCTTGGGAGAAAGGCAGGATAGAAATACATTAAGTAAATTAAAATACATAAATAGATCTGGGGCAGCCAACATGATGCCTTCCAGTTGTTTTGGAATACAACTTCTATCAGCCCCAGCCAGCATGACCAGTTGTGAAGGATGAAAAGAGTTGGAGCCCACTGACATCTGGAGGGTCCCACATTGACTAACCCTGGAGTAGATCATTGTAATCCAGACATCTGTACCTGATGTTCATTTTCAACCATTTCAAAACAACTACTGTCCTGGCCTTACAACAATAGATTAGTCATTCTGCAAACTGGCGAGCACCTGTTGGTCCTGGTGTTGTCGTTTTTAACTGTCCCAATATTGTTTATGCACTAGCTAATAAAAGGGTGGCAATTGTTGCTTTGACTACATCACAACTTCAGCTTATCTAAAGACAGTACAGATGCTGTCATCTGAACCATTATATATCCCGATCAGTTGGAATTGCGTGAAGGAATGTGTGGTGACGGAAGAGCCAAGGAAGCCTACGCTCAAATTGCAGTGAGAGCTACTGCAATTGCTTTGCCTAAAGCAAACTAAAATCAGAATTGATTGCTGAATGTTTGAAATTTAGATCAGTGCTTCTGCTTTTCAGAAGCAGGCTCAACCATCTGAAAAGCAAATAAAAAATTGCCTGTCAGGTCAGCCTCCCATGCATTAAACTGAGGAAGTTCATGAATATAAAAGTAATTGGGCAAACTCTTTCCCCCACTTCGAACAGCTGCTTAAATGCATGTTTCAATGAAGAAAACTATCCAAAATCTTCTATAGGCTTAAAATATATTTAAGTATATATTTTAACTGAAGGGCAAGCAAATACACCTTCCTTACAAGCTTGTCTAGTGAATTTTAACCTCAGAGATCTGCTGAAACTTTTATAGCCAATACTTGCTCTTTAGTATGATACCTGATAGTGGTTGATACTTAACAATGCTATTCAATGGATAACTTTTGTTATTTGAAAACCTGTTATAATCAGTTTTATATAAGGAGGAATCCAGGTCAGCTGTGAGTGGAGTTACAATCATGGGATGCCCCTGCAGGCAGAAGGGAAGGGAGATAATTTTACCTCCTGAAAGGCTGCTTCAGAGAGTTTGGGGGCCCACGGAAGTCAGTGAGGTGCAGGAGGGTCTACAACCAGAAGGGACTTTGGCAGAATTGGTCTATCATTTGTTGGGTCAGGGTTGCTGCCGTGAATGGAAGGAATCTTTTCAACCTTTCATACTTTGAAGGGCAAGTCTGGTTCCAACCCATAATGTATCCAATGTTACACACGCATGCACTCACATACACACATATATCAAGTTGATCCATTATGAATCCCATAATAAGTTGCATGGGACATGTTACAAGGATATGCCTTGGAGTCATCAGTTGTGTCTCCCGAATAACATGTAGTGGAGAAAAATGCACTATGTGGGATTATCACATCAGTATTTGCTCATCTCCCAGCTCTGCTTCATTGCCTGCCTTTGTTGGGAGAAGCATCATCGCTGCTTTGACTGCAGCAGGTCCCAGGTTCAATCCTGGCATCTTCATATTTCTAGCAGGATGCAAGCAGTTCATGGAGATCAGGAGTATCTGTACATCTTTTCACAATTTTTGGTTTAGCCTGTCAGCTTGTATAAGTGCTTTCAAAAAAATAAATACAGATATATTTGTTCCTTCCTGTTGACTTAACTGAAATATGATTCCACGATTCGTGCAAAAATTGTCCTTTGTGGCCATCAGCTAGCTTCATCCAAGCCTGCCAAGTTTTTAGTGTGAAAAACGCCAGTTATTTTTCAAAAAGGAATTAGTGCATCAGACAAAGAAAGTAGCTAAAAGTGAGTAAAGAGAACAGTTGAACATAAAAATGTTACATTGCTACTGGTCTTTACCACCTCCACATCATTTTTCTTTGGCTAATATACAGACTTCAGCAGTTCACTAGAAAAAAATAAGTATGACATTTATGAAGGTGCACAGAAATATTTTGTTAGCTGACAAGTAAAATGTGTAGTTCCAAGTCTGACCCTCATCAAATGGGAATAGTAATAATGAAGTTGAGGTAGATATTGAAAGCACAATTTGCTGTTCAAAAAGGACAGTGAACAACATGGTGTGTATCAGTTTGGTGTGCATTAGTTTAATACAAGACACCTTCTGAATGAATGTGCCAAATACAAGAAGGTACAAAATAGTTATTGTGTAAATAGGAAGAAACTATGGATGGTATTCAGCTAAGTTTTATTTGGAATAGAATTAAAATTAATGAACATTAATTAAAGTTATGCCCACTAAATTTTATGCTGTGTAAAACTTAGTTGAATACCCCCGCTTATGCAGCTTCCCCTATATACGATGCTGTAGCAGGAATTCAATGTCACACTTTTCCAAACATGTCATCATCACAAACATTTATACTCGCCTGATATAATGTCTCCTCCATTTCCCTTGTGCACTGTTCTGGGGGGTTCTTCTGGATCCCCCCAGCTGATTTAGGGGTCTGTGTGTGGGCCAAAGGGGAGGAGAGGCGGCGGCGGGGGGAGATGTCCATTGTGCTAGTGGAAATCTTTGCGTAGGCTTCCACTAGCAGAACACACTAATTGAATCTGTCCCTATGTTTTTCTCATTTTTTCTCATGATATTATCATGATGACAGAGAGCCTCATGCCACTGATTTAGAGCTAGTCTCTAGAAGTGAATCCCTGGCCATTGGGATGGCTGTCTCTTGTGGGCAGGCAAAACACAGGGTGCTTCTGTTCAGGAAAATTGCTGTGACATATTTCATAATAATGGCTTGACTCAGAGACCTACACGTATTTGAAATGATGAGGTCAGATTCTTGACACCCAGTTCTGAAATTCAATTTGAAAATGTGAAACTTTGTGCCCACTCCAGTTTGAATGATTTAATGTTGTGCTAGAATCTATGCCTCCTCTTTTTAGTCTTAGTTAAAAAAGAACATGGGGTGGCTCCAGGCTGCTGGTATTTTGTGGGAGGCTTTCAAATGCATACTGGAACTTTAGCTTTCCACAGTTGATGTGGATTTAAAGTGCTCTGTCACCCTAGTATAACAAATCCACTTTTCTTTTTAAAATGGACTTTATACAGTTTGGAAAGTGATGTAACGTTTAGCAGGAAGAAGTATAAGCACCTGACAAGCAAATCAGAAAGAATGTTGGATGAACACTCATCAACATATAAAACTGCCCTATAAACAAATCAGAGCTTATGCTCTTTAAAGATTGGGCACAGTCAAACAATCACAAGCAAATCAAAATGAAAGCCAAGTAAAAAGGTTGCCTAGTCAATCTCCCATACAATAGCAGGGTGAATTCTGGGAATCAGAGCATGTGGATGGTATTATTCCACCACGACTCAGTGTGGCCAATCTTGCTAAACTACATCAAGTCAGTTCAGTTCTTATATCGTTCCTTTGCTGAAGCCTTCCACATATATTTTATGTAAGAGGCTTTTTGGGCACAGTTTAATTTTCTGTAAAAGCACAGTTTAATTTTCTGTAAAAATGGCAGGCGCTGTTAAAAGTGCCTTTCATCAATCAACTGACAGAAGATGCTAACTACATTACTTTCATGTCTAATGCCTTCGGGCTGTTACAGATACTACGTATTGGAAAGCAGCTGGAGATGTTGTGGAGAATAAAACATCTGCTAAGCATGATTTTAAAACTGGACAGCTTTACATTTATAATTACATGCACCTACACATTTTGCATGAGTCTATGAAGCTTCAGGAATTTCTCAACATCCTCAGAATATCTCATGTAGGTTAGAATGAGGGGGTAAGAGGAATAAGCCTAACTGTCTAGATATTTGTGTGCCATGACTTAAATTAGAAGTAGCCAACATGGCACCCTCAAAATGTTGCCAGATTTTCTCCATCCTTGACCATTGGCCATGCTGGCTGAGGCTGAAGGGAGTTTCAGTCCAGCAAACTGGAGGCTGCCAAGTTGCCTACCTTGGGCTTAAACACAAACCTAATACAAAAATGTGAAGAATAATGTGATAATTCATGTAATTTTCAATGCTACCCAGATAACTTTATTGAATTAATAAATACATTCATAGTATTTTCTTGCTTTCTCCAAATGAAGAAAATCAGTAGTGATATACCCTCAGTACCAGACAAGGCCACTGTGTAAATATTACTCAATGTTGGAGTCCACTTACTTTCACAGAAGCTGGAAAAGCCTTCAGTCAACTCACTGCTATCCATAGCTCCAAGAGATAGGGTAATAGTGGCCAGGAAGCCACAGCACAATCCTATGCATACCTACTGAGAAGTAAGTTCAACTGAATTCAGTGGGGATTACTCCCAGGTACAAAGGTATAGGTTTGCAGCCTTCATAAATCAAGAAAGATTCACTGACCATAATCAATAATTGCTGACCATAATCAACTGTCACTGGCTTTTTGGAATATAGTGCCTTACCCATACATTCGGTACTGCAGCAATAGCACACTTTGTGCATATTGGATATTATGTAGATATACCCAGGATGGAGGCATCCACAGGGGCAGTTGTACTGAAGCTTCTGAAGTAAGGTATAAGAATAAAGTGATGTGGCAGGGCAAAAATAAAATGAAAGTAAGTGGGGGCAGTGGTAGAAAGCCAAAAATGAGAAGACATGCAAGCGTCAGATTACCAGCCCCTCTTTCATTATCTCCCTCTGCTCTTCCTGACATATACTTTCAGTCTCTACACATATCATCTATGCATGGCTTAGTCTGAGGATTTTGTGGGATTTCATGAGCTTTCCTGTTGACAGTTAAAATATCTGCTTTGCTTGTTTGCTACTGCAGAAATTCTCCATCAGCCAAAGGATGAAATATTTTGGGTACAGAGGGAATATTTATATATTTCTTTTTCTTGTTAATGGGCTTTAAAAACCATTAACCTTCCTGGATATTTCTATAATTATTACTATAATCCTTATCATATAATCCAAAGGCTGTGGGGTAGAACAACCACCTCCAAGCAGACCATTTGTGAAAGAGTTATCAGGAAGGCTTTGCCTTCCAAATCTCATTCTTGCCAGGAAGCCCAGAAGGAGATTGTGGTTGATAAATCAAACTGACAGATTGAGAAGAATGTTCAGAGTCCCACTCTTCCTCTCTGTCCCCTAGCACAGATAATCTATCAAGGCAACCAAAACAAGGTTGAAAAACCAGTCTGGAAATCAAATTGGATCTGAATAATTAACTATATCCAATACCCTCTGTGGCTGCTATTACAGGCGCACAGGGGAATCCTATGAATGTCTGCTCAGTGAATGTCTGCTCAAAAAGTGATGATGATCATTTTCAATTTCTTACCTTTCATTCACCACAAAGTTCCAAAGCAGGTTGCAGCAATTTAAAACTACAATAAAGTCAAAAGAATAACCTGGATAGATAGATAGATAGATAGATAGATAGATAGATAGATGATAGATAGATAGATAGATAGATAGATAGATGATATAGATGATATAGATGATATAGATGATATAGATGATATAGATGATAGAGTGTGTGTGCATGAATGTGTTTGTGTGTGTGTGTCAAAGGTCATAGTAAAGAAGCACATCTTCATCATGCCATGGAAACTACATAATGAAGATGCCAGACACATCTCTTTGAGGAGAAATTTTCTCAATTTTGAGGCTGTCACAGAGAATGCTCTCTCCTGAGCTGCCATCTTCTGAACTTCTGAGGGCAGTGCCATTACTCCATTGCCTCTGAGTTCAATGGAGGTTCCAGATAAGTGTGTATAGCAGGCTTCATCAACTTGATTTCCTCCTGAGGCTTAGACTTCAACTCTAATACCTGACCACTTTCTATGTCGTCCAAAACAATTGGAGGACACCAGGTTGGGAAATGCTGGTATATAGGACTGCACTTTCAAAAACCTTGTGGTAAATTTGGCCAGTGGTTATTAAAATCAGTTGATGACTTCTTTAAAAGGGATCTCACAATAACTTCCTCAAGACACATTGGGACAACACATTTTCTTAAGAAGACCCTTAGCACCTACAATACCTCTGCAATCAGGAAACCAAACAACAAGGGTTAATGCTTTTATTTGGTTATTTTATTTGTAACCAATTTCCCTCTTATTTGGATTATTGCCCTTTAGTAAATCATCTGCTCCTAGATATCAGCATAGCCTCTTCACAATACATACTTGATAACCCTTCTACTTGTGTTGATTCTTCCACAACAGCACTGGACAGTTCATTATAACCGTCTCCTGGTATTATTTTCTACAGAAAAGATTCTTTGTCACATATAAAAGCATCCATTCAGAAAATTGTCAGTCTTATTTGACATTTCTGAAAGTAACAATCTGGCTGCCGAAGATTCACATTCTGGAGAGTTTTGCAAGAAGACTGGAGCCAAGTGTTTGACTACATTTGGCCTTCCACCTAGCCAGCTTTGAAAAATATATATGATGATGTTGTAAATTTGCCAGTTAAAACATTTGCAGGAAAAAGTATGAATCTCTTTTTTAAAATGGAGTTAAATCACATTACTAGTAGCTGCAGGAGTCCAAATTTAATTGTTGACAGCTAGTCTTGCCCAGTTTGTTTTGGGCAATAATGTTCTTAAACTTCTTCTCTCCTGCAATGTTTACCTGGAAATGTGCACTGAAATTTTAGCAACTATAATTATTTTCTCTCTATAGTTATTCATGATCTGAATATTTAGAAACTCATCATAAGTACTGGATGGACACACATGCTCAAGCAGAAGCATGCACACATGGTAGACCAGGCATTCCCAACCTTCGGCCCTTCAGATGTTTTGGACTACAATTCCCATCATCCCTGACCACTGGTCCTGTTAGCTAGGGATCATGGGAGTTGTAGGCCAAAACATCTGGAGGACCACAGGTTGGGGATGCCTGTGGTAGACCCTTCACAGTTAGGAGGACAAAGGATAGACAAAAACAGAGAGATAAACCTTCTAAAATACAAAAAAACAACAACAACCCCCAACCCCTCAACTCAACCTTTTCCCATTGCCAGTTCAGTCCTAAGCACTGGAAACTATCCCCCCCACCAAATAATATCTTACAATCATAACAAAGGAGTCAGACCTGGATGTTATAAGTTCCCTTAGGAAAGAAATTCCATTCTTGTAGAGAAGCTACAATGCATGGGTCTTGAAGCTTAACTCAAGCAACACAGAAATATGGCTGTTAGGGCTCAGGCAACAGTTGCATGGGCTTTTGATTCACTTCTAGGCAAAACTCAATGTGCCAGTTATTGTCATATTTTCAATCCCTAAATTCTTCACTTCCAAGGCAGCAGTAAGCAGTAGTAGCTCTGATGAGGAGATGACCCCATTTTCTGGACCACTCCAAGTAGACTACATTCTGCATCTTGAACCCTGAGGAAGCATGTTTGCCTATGGAATCTGACAGGTGGACTACTGATCAAGAAAGCCCTCCAGAGCTTCTTCAGACCAAGTCCTCACAATCCAAAACCTCACCATGTAGCAGGGCATGACTTATTTAACTGGAACTCTGAAGGTGAAACTTCAGCCTTGATCCCTCAGGGAAGACTCTAAATCTCTTATAATTGCAGCAAGACAACTTGCTCTGTTTATTTTTCCAGCTACAGGATTCCTGCCTGTGGTCCCAAATCCAGCACTCTGGTTGCTGTCCAAGGTTCTGACATCATTCCAACATGAAGCTGCCTTGGACAGTCCTGGGCCTGCTTCCCACCCCATTATTTGGACTGCTGCTTCAGGGCAGTTATCATCTCAAAAGCCTCTATGTAGCTTAGGACCAGCATGCCTAAAGAACTGCCTTTCCCCATATGAACTTGCCCATTTACTAAAGGGGCCACCAGACTGTCAGTATTTTGCAGGGGAGATTCAAGTGCATACCAGGAAATTTAAGTTTGCACAATTAAAGTAGACAAATGCTCTGTGTTGCCCTAGTAGAAAAAGAACAAAGAAGAGTCCTGGTGGATTTAGCCAAAGGCCCTTCTTTTTCACCATCCTGTTTTCACAGTGCCTAACCAGTAGCCAAAAAAGACTTTTTGCTGTTAGGAATGTGTCAGGAAAATGCATTGAAAAGTGTGGGGTGAATGACTGGCGAATGGAAATATGTGTAAATACCCCAGAAGCAAATCAAGATGAATATAGGATGAATGCTCATTATCTTCCAACCTCCCCACAAATGAATGCTAGATGAAGACTGAACCTTATCTAACCTCTATTTAAATATTTGTGCAAGCAAATTGGGACGAATGCTCAAAAAATAAGTCATGTGGAGGAGCCCTTGGTTGCACTAGATGTACTATTTTATGCATTCTATTGGTAGCTGGAGTGCAGATGAGAGCGATGAGAACAACCAAGAAAGCTTTGTAAAAATACACAAGCCATCAGTACTCACTAACAAATTATCACTGAAAATTGCCTCCCTTTTGAAAGCCACTTCTTCTCACCATGAGATAACACACACACAGAGACACACCATTTCTATTCCTGGGCATGTCTCTCCAGGGAGACAGATAAATTTCAAATCTTGTCAGGAATCTTGATTTGTTTGTTTTTTCCCTAGATCACCCTTGTAAGCTTATTTTGTTTGTTTCAGCGAATGTGGGAGGCACCAGGAGAATATGCCAGAGGGGACAAGGGAATCCTACCAACTCATTCAATCATCTAAAAAGAATTATTGTAGAGGCTGAAAATCATCAACATGACCAGCTTGTGAACTCTAGCTTAGGAAAAGATGGCAGAGCCTTAATAGATTTGAGTTCTTTCTTTTTTGATGGTAAAAACTCATAGAAAGTGTATCAAGTATGGGAAGTATATAATGCTCCTTCACTGGTCCAGATGTTAGAAAGGAGCATTGGTAGATACAGTTTCTGTTCTGTTGTTCATGCTCAGTGCAATAGCTAGCAGTGCAGAGAACAAAAGGAACTAATTTCCCATTGGCTATGAACACCCTGAATTCTATAGCAAGCAGGTGCAGCAGAGTCAGACCGTGGTCCTTGCCATCATATTCCCTGGAGTTCCCCCTGCCAGGTGTTCACATATGGTAAATTTCCAGGAGTGAAGGTGGTGGTGGTCAGTGATTGTGACTGCTCCATTGAGTACTACAGCACAGTCTCCATAACCTGGCAAACTGTGGTGATGATGTCACTGCCTAGGGGTTGCGCATAAGGGAAATACAGCTCTGGGGTTGACATAAAAGGTGCCTTCAGAGAAAGAACTGCTCTCTGTGTGGAGGAAAACATGAACACCATTATTGCTCTTTCTTTCCATGTAGCAGGCAGCACCCAGGAAGTGGTAGTGTGGGTGGGTGGTAGCAGGGTGGAGGGGGCCAGCATTATGGCAGCAGGGCCATCTTCATTGTTTTCCAGGTTGGAAAGAACTTTGGTTAATCTACAGAATCTTCTTTTAGCACTCATGCAGAAGCTTGACGTCATGCTGAGCAATCTGGAGCAAGTAAACATGCCTGATGCAGTCTTCAGTCGACAGACACAGACAGAAATAGAGGGAGAAGACAGACGCCCACAGCTCTTTGACAGCCAGTCCCTTAGAAGACTATCGTTCTATATATAGCATCTGACTACATCTTTCTTTTGGCTTGCACCTCCAGGCAATGAGGGCACAGAAAAGTAAAAGAATGTTCCTAGCCATTCCAAACTTTAAAAACACAAGTAGCTCTACAAGGAGCTGGCAATGAAACTGATTTCATTCCTGTAGTATCTATTGATCATATTCACATAGTCCCTTTGGCATGTTTGATCCTTTGCAGAGCAACAAGAAGACAGACCTCTGCCCCGAGGAGTATAAAATCTAAATTTGATAGGAGAGGAAGTGAAGTTGGTGCAAAAATGGTTGAGATACGGATATTAATATCTACCCTTCCCCAGTGTCAAGTATTCTTCCTTGATTTCTTCAATTGCAGTACTTGGGGGTGGGGGTGGAATCTGTCCTTCGGGGCACCTCTGTCATGTGGCTGTGAAAAGGGAGATTTTTAAAAGGCAAGATCTCTGCCTCCCCTAATGCATATGTGCCAAAGAGCGTTTCCATTTATGTTTTGAAATGCCTGTGAGCTATACCTCAACCCTTAGCATGCTGGTGCTTGGTTGGCTGTCCCTGGGCTATAGGTTCAGTTCTTCCACTTTCTCACAAATGCCTTTGATTTCCCTTTTTGTCCTCAGCTGCAATGCAGAAATACTTTTGCCCTGTGATGACTGGTACCTATTGAGGCTTGTTGGGACCAATTGCAGGGAGCCCAAACAGTAAGTGGAGCCTGAGCGAAAACAGGCAGAGCGAACAAATTCTCATTTTGTTCCTATCCCCCCCCTGCTGAGTTATACAAGGGCAAGAGTTATGCAAGCTGATGGGTATCCATCCATCCATCCATCCATCCATCCATCCATCCATCCATCCATCCATCCCAGAGTTAGAATTCCCAGCAACCCATAACAAACTACAGTGCCCTGAATTATTGGGGGGGGGGAGGGAGGTCTGGAATATGCTTTGAATGTACTTTAAATGCACAGTGTGTATGCAGCCCTAGTGATTCATAGGGAGGGGAAAAGAGGAAATTGGTTTGACAATGGTCAGTAGGGTGTTGGTGAATAGTGCCTGCTGTTCTGATTATGTGATTTTAAGTAGGTTTGAAACCGTTGTTTGAATTCTAATGTGTAAACCACCTTGGCATCATGAATGTTGGTTTAGAAATTGGATCAATAAATGCAATAAATAAATAATGAACTTGAGATATACAATGCGTTGGAAATTATTTTGTGCAGGGAATTCTGCTAATGTTTTAAATCAGTTATTGTATTTGTATTCCACTTTACCTCCAAGGATTTCAGTGTTGTGTGTATGGATTTTATTTCAGTTTTGGAAACATGATGTAATAAGAACCAAGATCCCTACTTTCCCATGAGGCTCATGGGTGAACTTGGGCCACTCACGATCTTTCAGCCTAATGTACTTCACAGAACTGTTGTGAGGATAAAATTGTTTGTGTGGTGGGGGGGGGGGGACCACGTCATGATCCTCTTGGAAGAAATGCAAGAAATAAATGTGATAAAATAATAACAACAACCCTAAAAGAACAATTTCCCAATGGTGGACTGATTGCTTGAGCTTGTAGGGTCAGGCACCAGGAGATTAGCAGAAAATGTGAGGCTAACACAACTGAATTATGGATGAAGAGGTAGAACCAACAGGAAGGTCATGAATAATAACTATAATAACTCTATGCTCTTGGTGGCACTAGCTGGTGGCCCTCTATGTGGTCTGTCAAAAGTTCTGGATAGTCAAGGGAAGCATCTAACATATGGACTATAACGCTCCCAAGGTGAACTGTGGACTTTCACAGGCTTCTGAGCTTCATCCATAAAAATAGGGCTTAGTAAGCCAGTCAACAGTGTATGTTTTTGCTATTAATACACAGGCTGCACATGCTTGCGGCAGTGGCCTAAAAATAGTCCTCACATTCTGACTTTTTACTCTATTGCTATTTGATGCAGATCTCAGGGGAAGTGATGGTGCAGAAAACCATGGATTTCATGGCCTCTGATTCCACACATGAAAACAGACGTGATTCAAACGTCACTTGAACTTTAGCACCCAGTTCATCCTTTGCAGGGAGCAGTTTCACAATAATTTTGAATTTGGTTTGAAGGGGTGAATGACAAATTAGTTATGAGTCTTGCATAGATGTTTGCTCTTTAAGTTATTCACCAAGGGGTGCCAGAGTGCAGATCAAGATGGATAACATATTGATCATTCACAATCTGCTCCCATTTCATCCCTTCAAGGGGAAGTGAAGAAAGGGTGGCTGGTTGAAGGTGAAGGAAATGAACCAGAGCAAGGGCAACATTTGAAATCTTAAGGCTCCCACCACCCTTAAACTTTCCACTAACTTCAGTGGAGCCCATGTATCAAATGCTCTGCTGCACAGGTTTGATAATTGGGGAAAGGCGATAAGATTGAAGCAAATGCTTGCTTGCCTTTAACAGAAATTTTCATCAGAAAAAGCTGAGCTGCAGGGCAGAGGTTTGGCTAGGATGTGAGCAGACTGGGAACAGGAAATTGCAAAAATGACAAGGCAGAAATGAAAATAGATGGAATATATTGGCATAGGACCTCACAATACATGTCGTTTGGAGTGGGGCATAGCTGCTAAGGCTGAAAGTGTGGAACAGTGGGAGGGGAACCTTGTGCTGTTTCTCCCCTGAAAACCACCCATAGCATTGGGCGATGCTATGAGTACCAGGAGACTGAAAGCAGCTTTGGGGGTGTGTGTGTGATTATCAGTGGAGAACAGGTTGAATGGAAACGGTTAACCACCTCCCCCTTCCCCGTATTTGTGTCTCAGTGGTTGCATTGTATAAAAATGACACACACACCCTCAATCACTGATCTGAGGTCAGTGTCTTTTTGCAGTATAGGAACCATTCTTTGTGTTTGTTGGCTGTGGCTTTTACAGTGTAATCCTAATTATGTCTCCTCAGAAGTAAGTCCCATTGTGTTCCATGAGGCTTACTCCCAGATAAGTGGGCATACCATTGGGACCTTTAACATAGCTCTGAAAGCTACTTTACAGCTTCCCCAAAAATGATCCCCCCCCCCCTGGGATTCATGTGAACAAATATCCACTGTCCTCATCTCAAGGGTTCAGTTCCTTTTTGAAGCCAGCATAGCTCCTTCAGAGGCTTTCAGGGCATGACATCTTTTAAATATACCCAGATGAGCTTCTGTAATACTATTTCTTGCTCCCAAGTGTCCACTGCTCTTTTTGCCTCTCAAAGTGAATGCTGTAACAACTCCACCCACCTAATCATCCCTTAGGAAGTATGAATAAAATGTATGTCCTGATTTATGATTTATTCTGCAGCCCCAACGACCCTTATTTTCTTTAATAATGTATCGCTTTGATTTATACACTTGCCTTCAGTCTAACAAATGCATTTTGCCTCATCATAAAAATAAAATCATCACTGCAGAGTAGCTAGGAAGAAGCAAGGGATTTAATTTTCCAGCAGAGCAACTGGATATATTGAAGTAGGGCTTTTAAATGCTGCTGGGACATTGCTGTTCAATACTCATAGCAGAATTAAAATGGTGATTCAACACATCACATAATACAATGCAGTAATACCTGCCCCCATGCCTAAGATCCTTCTACAATGTTTACTCTGAAGTAAGCCTTGTTCAACGAAGGTTCCCTGCAACTTTAATTAGAAGCTTCTTCCTGAAAATTGTGGCTTTAACTGATTCCTGTTCAGCGTAGCATAGTATCACTAGATGCAGTGGACCGTAACTAGTTACTTTTCCCAACGGATGCAGACTTTACTCACCAGTTTCCTTTTAACATTCACCCCCTTTTAAAAAATGACATAATAGCAGTATTTTGTAATAAACATTTTGTTACCCACCCAATTTTGTAAGCCACGCGGAGAGCTTTGGCTATTGGGCAGTGTCAAAATGCAAAATGATACTGAGGTCAGTGAATCCCCAATCTCAGAATGTTGCTATATAAGGCTCCGCAACTTTTGTCTCATGATGATTTAAATAAAACTTGGAATGAAACATTGCCAAATAAGCCGTACATGATCGAAATCCCTTTCAAATCAGGGGACCATTGTTTTAAAAGCCCTTGTAACATTCAAGTATCTTGAGTACTTTAATTGCTTTCTGAAAGTCAATTGAACAAAGTGAGATATTGTTGGGAGTCAGATCGTGTGATACATCACTGTCACTTCATCATTTTAACCAAAAAAAAAAAAATTAAATAATTTGGGGGGGGGGGAGGAAAAGGAAGACAAAAGACAGAGCGGCTTTTGTGACTTGTGAATACATGGGGAAAATGAAAGCGAATGTTGAGAAATACATTGATGCATCTACGTTTCCCCCAGTAGCACAAAAGGAGAGTTTGTATTCACTGACCATGCAGAAAGATGTAGAGAGACAGGGCTATTTTAGGACCAAGCCAGAGAAGTATGCACAGAATAGCAATTTAAGATACTGCATCACTGGCTCACATAGGACAGCTCAAGGGAATTCCATGTTATGGAGACAGACCAAAGACTGAGCCTATGCCACTAGTGCCATTATGGATTTTCATGGGGTGGAAATAAACGTGAATTCAGTTGCTCACAGAACTTTCCTTGTCATCTTGAAGTGCTTCATTTGACAGTTAAGAGTCAGGAGTCTTGAAGATGTTTTCAGAGGGAAACAAATGAAACACTTTGACGAGTGCCATTATCTGAAGCTGCTGCTATTTTCCTTTTTTCTTGCACTTATGGATCCTTCGGAGGGAAAACACAATTCTAAGGCTTGCCTTCCAGAAAAAACTAAGTCTCAAACTCGTGCATATTTTAAGGGTGGGCTGAACATTCCCATAAGTTAAATTTGGGGTTAAATGTTGATATTTTAGGCAGTGGCGTAGCGTGGGTTGTCAGCACCCGGGGCAAGGCAAGTAATTTGCACCCCCTAACCCGTGGATTTGCGCCCCCTAACCCTAACCCCCAGATGTTGCGCCTGGTGCGGCTGGCCCCCCCCTGCACCCCCACGCTACGCCACTGATTTTAGGGATTAGAAAAACTCCTTTCCCTGCCTCCGGCCAAGGGGCATATCTTTTTTCATTGCCACTCTCTCAAGATCCTGATGGCTGCTACCCACTCCCAAGAATCTGCTTATGTACCTTGGCAGAAAAAGACACTGCTGCTATACTGAAAACATCTCCACTTTGCACACACTCCGGGGAACGAAGAGAGTCCCTCCCCCATTCATTGAACATTTGAAAATGCAACCAGTTTGCATGCAAGTTAATGGAGCGTGATGCTTCTGTATGCAGCTGAGAGCTGGATTAGCCTTGGGAGGAGGTCTTGGGGTGGGGGCAGCCTAAATTGATTGAGAGGTATGGGGAATTTTTGCTAGGCAATTCAAACCAGTCACAGCCACACCTCTGACCTACAGGGTTAACAGCAGACAACCGTGCAAGGGTGCTACATAAACTGTCAGAAAACACCCTCCAAGCTACAAAAGAGGTAGGGATATGTCGGTTTCAAATTCTCACCCCCCCGCCTTAAATTCAATTCTCCACATTTGTGATCTTTATTTTTTTATATTAAAAAATTCCTCATGAAAATTCATCAGCATTTTAGTCTGAATTTCTTCTAACATATGTGTTGGTATGCAATTCTGCCAAATATACACATATTTGCAAAGCAATTCCCCTTAAAGAAATGCATTTTTGTATGTTTGTTTCACTAATAGATGCATGATTATGGACACTTTTGCATGTGCATTTTTGCACACATTGCTTGGCTGGAGAACTGCACTGCAAAATTCTGAGAAGTGCGAATTTCGAGCTCGGTCATGTTTTGGCTCATGTGTTGATTTAGAAAGTGTGAATTAGGTAGGATCACGTTCAAATGCAAACTAAATCAAATTTCTCCCCCATCCCTACCTCAAACAAACAGAAAGTGGCAACTATAATAAAAGGGATTGAGAAATTACAAGCTAGAGCAGATGACTGTGCAATTTGTTAAGTAAGTTAGGCTAATGCTTGGCACAATGAAAGGAGCAGCAGTATAGGAGGCAAATCTGCTCTTCAGTGAAGAATGACACTGTCAGTGGACACTGCTCAGTGTCTGAACAAGACTGATGCATTTTCTTTTAGAAGTATCTCTTCCTTATCTAGCTTCTGCCTGTCCTTTTAATTGTGCACAAGTTGTGAACTGTTTCAGATGTGAAGCGAAACTTCTAGGCAAAAGCAGCAGGTATGCATACTTGCTTGCAAATTAAGCCCCATGCTTAAGTGCAATAGGGCAGACACCACAGTGAGCAAGGAGACTTGGAACTGCAAGCTTAATTCCTAGTTCCAGGGGATGAACAATAAAAAGGAGGGGGGAAACCCCGGAAGTCTATTTACTTGAAACTAAGTCAGAGTGACATCTTTAGGACAAAAGAGCTATGAGACACACATCACAATCCTCAATTTGACTTTTGTTTTTCTTCAGCCTTTGAGAAGAATGTGTATTTGTGAATAGCTTTAATAAATAATGTGGGGTGGTTTTTTGTGGTTTTTTTGTTTTACCATTTGCTGAGAACAGGGTCATGCAGTAATAATTATTTCATGACAGATTAAAGATTAATTTAAAGCTTTCTGATATGCAGACATCAAGAAACCACAAATAGTGAATAAAATCTATATTTTTCCAGATTTGTTTTTTGAAACCAAAATACAGGATACTAATATTCAGCAGTAGCAGCTCAAAATCCTTTGCTGAAGCACTAGCTACATGGATAAACATGGTAGTCAATTAAGTTTAATTTAGAGTTGACCTATTGAAATGAATGGCCTTAGCTTAGTCAATGCTATTTATTTCAATTGTATTAGTAAAATGCAGTTGAATATGATCCCTGGGAGTCTATCCACACCAAGATTTGTTGTGCAGCATCCATAGGAAAAGCCCTGGAAAAGTTGCACAAATAGGTTGAATTAATGATAGCTTATCATTACACAACTGAATCTTAGAGTTACCAGTTTCCCATTCCTCCTCCAGCAATTCCTGGAGTGTGAGCTTCCACACACATTTTTAAATCATCACAGTTTAATTTTCCATCTGAACACAGGCTAACTGTGGCTAATGGAAGTGGTTTTCTGGATATGGTGGACCTCCTATGCTAGCTTCCCAGCAGGTGGGGTACTGTTGCTTTCCAGGAGGGAGAGGGAAGAGGTCAGTGTGGCGAAAAGGCACTGGCAGAACCAATCTGACATTCCTGCTGGTATGTTTGCACAGCAACAGACTCCCGCCTCATCATACTTCCCAGTAAGCAACAGCAACCTACCTGCTGGGAAGCTAGCATAGTGGCTCTGCCAACCCAGCCAGCCACTTCTGATGGCTAGTCTTGGTTATGGTTTACTGAAACAAGGTAACTTCACACTGTGGTTTATGAAGTTGGCTAGTTTTGACAAACCATAATTAACATTAACCACACTTTAGGGTTCAGCTGTAACAATAACCTGCAGCTTATTGAAAGCAGACAGTGGGAAACTTTTGTTCTCCTCACAGATGTGCCAAAGGAGAAGTGGCACAAAAGCTATATATGACTGAATTTAATGGCTATGTTTATTTCTATGCTGCTGCTGTCCAGAGGCAGCACTTCATAATTTGAATTTTATCCCATTTTAAAAGAATAAAAGTGATTTTCTTTAGCTCTTTTGCATGTAGTTCCTACTGGTTTGGACAGTCCTTTGTTGAAATCTAGATGGGCCTCTATTCCATCTGGTTGTTGGTTTTCTCCTTTCTCCTTACTTGCTTATTGTGCAGTTGTGACACACAATGCCAATAGTGAAGACGAAGCAGCTGTACATTATGTTCCTCTACTTTCTACTGCAGTCGCCTCCAGACGTCAGTATTTCCAGTGATATTCAGTTCTTGTTCTGTTAGAATAAGGGTAGCTAATATGAAACTTTCCAAATGTTGCTGAACTCCAGCTCCCATCCATTCTTACCAGCATTTCCAATGTCCAGGAATGGTGGGGTTGTATTACAATAACATCACAGGGAGCAACACTGGCTCCTCCTATGTTAGAACAACTTCTAATAATTTCCTTCAATAAAACACAAAATTAGGTGTTTTTTTTTGGAGCCAATTCTAGGTTCATTCTGCTCCTCTTTTGTTTTGGGCTTGTGACTGCCATTAATCAAAAGATCTCTGTTGAGAGCAAATCGTTTCTGTAGCAATGAGACACACTTGAAATGGCATTTTACACAAAGTCATTTCACACTGATGCTTGGCTGTGGGAAGGGAACAAAATCTTATTAAGTTAAATAATGCCTTAGTGCGAATAAATTAATTAAAGTCTGCCTGTTGTTTAACTCTTGCCTTATTTATTAGATAATATATAATGAAGTCATAATCTTTTATTACAGCAAAGCCTATGAATCATGCTTTGAGTGTAAATGCTAATTTTTCATTTTGTAAAATTTTCATGACTTATAAAACAATAATTCAATTCAGCTGTAGTGACTGACAGCCCCATATCTTATTACAGGAAAAAAGAAAAAAGATGAGTGTATTTCAAAGCCATGAATAATGCAGCAAAGGCAATTCCTACTTTAACACAAGTACTGACTTTGACTTACAGAGTGCTTTGGGTCTAGGGGTGGCACCTACTTTCAGCCCATGCTTCTGTGCCTTTAATGTAAAACAAGATGCTGCCTTTGATCAGATCAGACCAGGGGTGCCAACTTGAACAAATTATGATCAGAAAATTGATCACAAGATGCAACACACACACCATTTTAATGGCAACGCCCATCAACTTTGGGGGGCCCAACCCCCTCAAATATATTATTGGGGAGGGTCTGAAGGGACTTCGGTCCCTACCAGTTGGCTCCTACGGATCAGACTATTCCGCAATCTGGTCCAGTATTGGCTGCTCTGATTGGTAGTGACTCTCCAGTAGAAGGTCTACCCCACCATCTGCTACATGGTTCTTTTAACTGGAGATGTCAGCCATTGAAACTGGGACCTTCTTCATTCACCATGTGCAAGCTGCTTCTGAGCCACAGTTACGAACCCCAAATAGCTATGTGATAAAGTTGGCGTGGTGCGATTTAGTTGGCATGGTGATGCAGTCCCATTTCAGGAGGAATTTCAGGAGGAACCATCCGTTAAAAAATGTGGTCACTCAGCTATACAGCTATCCAATAGTGAACAGCACCAAGACCTGCTATAGAATGGTCTTCCTTGCTATGAATGCATCGTCTAGGTAAAAAGGGGCTGGAAATGTTCCTTATGGGAATACACAATTTTTGTTGGATGAGGGATGTGATCAACATATACAGCCATGGTTGAGGGTGATGGTGGAGCTAGCCTGAACATGTTTTGATGAACGCATAAGGACGTTTGTCCAAATGCCCCTCCGCTAAAGGGAGAATGGCAACAAACAACTGCTGCAGCTACTTACCCTACAGATTGATGCGGAAGATGCAGCTTATACCTGCAGCTGCACAAGGAGAGGTTGTGTCTGTGCTTGAGTGCTGGTCCAATAAATGGTTGCATTGCCTCAAAAGAGGTGCACCCAACTCTTTTAACATGTCCTCTCCCTCCTTTTCTCACAAACGAGGGCAGTGTGTGAATCCCAGCCATTTTATCAGCATATTTTTTTTTAGCTGTTTGCTGTTTTACTGTTTGCTCAACTGACATTTTAAGCAGAAAGAACCTGCAGATGCTAAACACTGGCAAGAGCTCTCAGGGACTCTGCAAAGAGGCTTAACCTTAACGAGTCTATTATTCCTCCTCCTGCCCATCCACTCACATCTAGCTGCAAGGGGAGCACAGATGTTTTGTGACAACATATTTATGTGCTGGTGGCCCTAATTAATTAATTTTTCTTCACTAAATGGGATGATATTATTACTTTTTGGCACAGAGTGCAGGCAATTTAAAAATGCACTGGACCAAATTATTCCCTTGTGAATATTCACAGCAGCCAGACCATTGTTTTGACCGTGTTTATCAAAGAATACTACCATGTGATGAGTCCTCAGGCATGGCAAACTTTGCCAGGGCGTGCTTCATTCTTGCCCAAAAGGCTGCTATCATTTCACCATTGATTTATTCCTGGCTCTTAATGAGGGTGAACAACATTTAAAGTGTATTATCTCAACCGCCTTCCTTCCACTCCAGAAAGGAGTTCCTTATCGTTCATAAGGGGATTTGGGCAAGCCACTCGTTGCTTGGGTTGGATTGTTGCAGGGCACCCCCCCCCAAAAAAAAGAAAAATTAAATGGTTCAGAGTTCTCTGCCCATTTCCAAAGGACAGCTTCACCCAAACAGGAGAAGAGATTCTCATGGTTACAGAAAGCATCTTTAGGGATGGTGACAGAAATCAGTGTCTACTGATCCAAGCTGCACCTCTGAAAACAGTTCTTGGAAGGCCAAGGTCAACTCCTCAACATGAACCCTTGAGGTGAGAGCCCCCTACCAACTGTGATGCAGCCCCTTCATTATCTTGCTTTTGACGCCCAATTTAAAGAGAAGAGGGTATGGGGCTTGGGGGGACGGGACTTGATGTGTGGAAGGAATGAGTGTGGGGAGCTGGTTGGGCAGGAGGCAGGGAAGCCAACATTTCTCTCCTAGATCAGATTTTAATCTGAACCGGAAAAGAACTTGGGGTTTCTCAGAGTATCTATTCAGGCCTGAGGTGAGAAAGCTTTGCCAGCATCTTGGTAGATAATGCACTGGGATGGAGATGGGTGGCAGAAAAGTGGAAGGTGTTGGGCATTGCTTCTTGGTAAGCCCAGTATTAATGTATTCATGTATTAATAATCCCTTCCAGTAAAAGTCAAGGTGAAGCATCCTAACAGCCAGTACATATGAAATAGGATGTTATCACTGAAATTATTTAAATGCCCATTGCCAACATGTTGGTATAATGTGAAGAATAAAAGATCACCCAAGGCAAAATGAATCAGAACAGCAGTGGGGAGAGTTTATTTTAGTTTAGTTACTTGCTTATTTGAGACTACTCTTTACCTGTGCTCCAGGCACTTGGGAACCTTCCTTAGGGTGCAGAGAAGATGGGTTGTCAGCTACCCTTTTCCATTTTAAATGGCTTCATATGAAGCACAAACGCCACTCAAATGTGTGTATGAGAATATGTGACTTGAAAAACCAAGCAGTGGATAAAGCAGCTGCAACGGAAAGCATCCACCTGTTGTGGGCAGAAGCTGAAACTCCTAAAAGTTATTCTAGGACGTAGCTGTCAGCCAGGAATCCAGGAGCAAAAACCAGTGTTAGGAACTGCTGACCACTGCCCCATGTGCTGAACTGCAGCAATTGTTGCCTCTCAGAGAAAGAGTTTCTGGCTCTGAACTGACTCTAGCTGCCCATTGCCTCCTTCTAACTCGTTCCTGGCTTGGAAGTGGCCTGTTGCAGGAAAAGCAGCAAGTGGAGGAGAAAAGTGACCAAAAGCAGTGGGACATCCTGGGGATCTGCTGCTGTCACTGCTGGAAGAAGGGTGAGCCTGGGCAGCAGAAGGAGCAATGTAGGAAGGAGGAAGGCAGGCTGATTTTTTTTTTGCTGGGGGGGGGGGAGGCTAGTAAACTGTAGTTTTCATGCACCTGTGTGAGAAAACCAAAACGATATGGCTGTTGTGGCTTCCCAGTGCGAGCCCATGGGATAACTGAACCTTTGATTTTCTGAATATTACTTTGGATTCTGGGTACAAGGTGAGCCCTGCCCTCCAAAGAGATCTGAAGTGAACAAGCCCCTGGTATGCAGTGCCAAAGCAGTCTCCAAAGTGAAGCAGGAGGGAGCCTCACACAACTTGGAAAGTTGCTTTTGGTGGGACTGAAAACAACTCATAGGTCCCAGAGAATCGACAGGACATTGTACTTGATTTATAAATGAGGGTGGTTGAGTTTCTTCCTGTTACATTATTTTTTCATGAATACAGATGACCTGAAATGGATTAATGGAGCAGACTTCCATCAATATTTATTCAGAATATTACAAGATTTCTTACCTGTGTTGATGGACCTTTGATCAACTTTGTGCCCATTGTGGATTGCAGATTTTAGTGTTCCTAATACTGTGCTGCACATATATTTTGCATTGCTGTGTTGGGTGTTTTGACCTCTGACTTTTATGCTTCTTCGTCGTACTTTATATTACGATAATTGCATCTGCCTTTCCCAACTGCATTGCGCCAATGCAGCGTTAATTGTTTTTGCTATGGCATTTGTCAGCATCCTATTTGCTAGTGCATATTTATGTTAGGGTGGATTTCTCCTGCCTCCAGAAAGATGAGGACAGACAGCTCTCGCTCTCCATCTGTGACCCAAGCATGACTAAGCAAGGTCCATTTGCTGTAAAGCAAAGGGTGGGCGAAATGTAGAATTGGCAGCTGCGCTATTCTTATTTTTGTATGCTATTCACATGACAGGGCTTAATGCACAAGGTTTTTATAAATAGTGCAGGTAAACGCTCTTGTGCTTAAAATGCCTTCCCAGGTTTCACTTGAGGTGATCTTTGAAAATCAGGAGAGAGAGAAAATAGCAACGGATGTTTAGCCTGAAGCTGGAAAGGCAGTGATCTGAAAGAGAAAGTGTGTGTGTGTGTGTGTGTGTGTGTGTGTGAGAGAGAGAGAGAGAGAGAGAGAGAGAGAGAGAGAGAGAGAGTCAGGCAAGAGAAAGGAGGACAGAACAATATTGCAGCCCATGTCCATAGACTTGCACTGTAAAATATTTCTGAAGCTGCCATTTGCTATACAGCTGCTGGAGGGAAAAATGCAATGGGTTGTTAGAATTTATTTTTTCCCATGTAGATGCAAATAAGTTTAATTCCTGTCATTGTGAAGTCACCCTGGTGAGTAAGCCTTAAAGGGCCCCCAGAGCTGCTGGGAGCAGCCTTGCGAGTTCATTAGGTAAAGGATGCTGCGAGACTTGCCAGTGCACAGATCCTTGCAGCTGAGCTCCATTCTGAGCCAACTGCATTGCTAAAGAGGCTAAATATAGGTTGACGGATGCCGAAGAAAGCCAGGCGTGAGAATTGTTGTGCATGAGTCGTTGCCTCGTGGATGCCACTCGGTCTGCTCCACAAAATGGAAGAGTAACCTGAGGTACTTTCTTAGAGTGATTGCATTATAATGGAGCCACTAATGGAGACTGAGCATCCTGTTGTTAAAATATGGGGCAATGGTTTACTGGCTTTGGGAACAGGTAGAGAATTTTTAAAGTTGCAGCATCAGAAGCTCCAGGCCTGGCTAAACATGAGGATTTCATGTGGATGTTGCAAGCATGCTATGAATCATTAGGAAGGGATGCCAACCTTTGATTAGTGGTGCACACTCATATTGGGGCAAGAGGAAAATTGAACTAAATAGAATCAATTCAGTTAAGAACATTATTATTAATATTAGGATTTATTTATTTCATTTATGAATCATTTCCCATGAAGCATCCCAAGGTAATTTTAAATATAATAAAAACATATACAATTACATATAATAAAACAGTTAAAACAAATGCAAAAATAAAAATAATTTTTAAAACCACACACGGTCTAAAACAACCACCACCACCCATAGATAAAAGCAATTCAAATCCAGTACAGCTTAGATGGCCTCAGTGGCACAGAGTGCCTTCCATCAGCTTTGGCTGGTGGCTCAGCTGCGTCCCTTTCTGGATAGGAGATAGTCTTACTTCTCTTGCCTGTGCTCTGGTAACCTCCAGGTTAGATTACTGCAATGCATTATGCATAGGGTTGCCTCTGAAGATGGTTTGGAAACTTCAACAGGGGCAGAATTTGGCAGCCAGGTTGCTTACCGGAGCAAGATGTTTTGAACATATTACACTGCTCCTGGCCCGATTGCACTGGCTGCCAATTAGTCTCTGGGCCCAATTCAAAGTGCTGTTTTGACCTATAACTCCTTAAATGGCTCGGGACTGCTATACTTCAAGCACTACCTCTCTTCATATGAACTGACCTGGACCCTGCAATCATCATCTGAGGCCCTTCTTCATGTGACTCCTCCATGAGGGGTCCAGAGGGTGGTAACACGTGAATAGTCCTTTTCTGTGGTGGCTCTCTGTTTGGGAATGCTCTCCCCAGGGAGGCTCGCCTGGCACCTTCATCACATATCTTTAGGCACTAGACAAAAACATTTCTCTATAACCAGGCCTTTAGATGGTTAACATTCTATGGCCTTTGAATGTGTTTGTGAGAGGAGGTTATTGTTTTGTTTTGTTTTGTTTTGTTTCTGTTTTATTATGTGTTTTGTGTTCTCATTTTGTATTTTTCTGTTGTGAACCACCCTGTGATCTTCGAATGAAGGGTGGGATGCAAATGTAACTGAAAATAATATTAATAATATTTTTTTAAAACCTGAAAATTTTCATGAGAAAGAAATAGCAAATTGCTGCAGAAATGTGGAGAACTAAATTTAAGATGTATCCTTACTTGCCTTAAAAGGTTGCTCTAGCACCTTGATAATTTTAGTTGCCGTTTTCTGAACCTTTTTCAGCTCTGCTATATCCTTTAGCTGTTTAACAAGGTAGACCAAAAATACTTTAATGGGTTGATAGTCCTAATCCTAATTGTTTAGGAGGCTGAAAAATTGCCACTATATTGAGAAATTATCGGTGGTATAAAACTTAATGAGTGGATTTGTTGACATTAATGAACCAAACTTAGTCTTGTTCATTAAGTCCAGTGGTATTCAGAATAAAACTTAGTTGAATACCATTCTATGTCTTCTGTGCAAAAAGGCTAATGCAGTCTAGTACAGAAAGGGTTAGATACGCACTTAAAAGAATTCTGCTTGGTAGCCAAAGGGAGTTTAGACAAAGGGTATGTAAGGATACAAGCTTTGAAGTAAAGATGTGTCTTTGTGTTAGCTGTGTAATAAAATCCTTGTAATAAATGAAGATTTATCAGTAATCACCTCTTTCATGCGAACTTGATTTAAGCTTCCTGATGAGTTCAGACATCTTGCTGCTGTTAAATGATTTAATTCTTTGTTGAACTCTAATTGAATATGAAAATTGTGTTTCCCTCAATGGCGGCCAAGATAAGGAGCACATTGAAATGCTGAAGGTGTCAGAAAGCTGTGAACTTTTTAATGACCGTCTCAACATTTTGATTGATGGTGGTGCTTCCCCCTCCCCCGCCCCTAGGCTTGTTTTGGAATCAAAGAGCAGCAAGATAAGAAAGTGCATTGAAAAGGAAAATCACAAAACCATTGCTCGTCTTCCTGTGACTGCCAGAAGTATTCTTCACAGGTTTTATTTTACTTCATCATGGGAATTTTCCAAGTCCCCTTTTTCTGGGGAGTGACATAACCCAGTGAATTCAGTTCTTTTCCTTGTAGAGGTGGGAGCTCAGACATATTGAAATAACACTCAACCTCTTTCCTCACTGGTATTCTAAGAGAACTGGCCTAAGATTTTTGAAAACTGTATTTCCTTTATTAAAAAGTGGTGCAAAAACACCAAGAAGCTAAGTAGAATTTAAAGCTCGTTCGAATTTAGCAATGCCTTTTCTTCTCATTTGAGATTTTTCTCGCCCTTCCCTTTTTTATTTTCTTTTATGCATGCAAGTAGTCTGATCTTAATTTTTTTTTAAAGCTTTCTATTTTCACCCTCCTACATTGTGTTATGATTTGATCTTTTCATGTTGCAGCACCTATGTTGGAGCTCTCTGCCTATTAACTTTTGAGAGGCACTCTCACTATGCTGTTTGAGATGGCTGCCAAAAATTTATTTTAGTAATTTCAACAAGACGCATAATTTAGCTGCATATAGTTAGTTTTAATATTTGCAGATTATCTGTGCCTTATTAATTGTTTTATATTGCTGTATGCAGGACCTTTTTTCAGCCAGAACTCTCCAGAACCCACTTCTGAGGCTGATTGCCATTACAGTGGTACCTTGGTTGTCAAATGGCTTCGCTCCCGAACAAATTGGCTCCTGAACGTCCCAAACCCAGAAGTGAGTGTTCCAGTTTGCAAACGGTTTTTGGAAGCCAAACGTCCATCGCTTCTGGTTGAGTGTAGGAAGCTCCTGCAGCCAATCAGAAGCTGTGCCTTGGTTTTTGAACCATTCCGGGAGTCAAATGGACTCCAGGAACAAATTAAGTTCAACAACCAAGGTACCACTGTATAAGAGAACAAGGGAGGTGTTCATGGTGAGTTCCGGCACCTCTTTTTCTAGAAAAACAGCCCTGGTTGTATGCACACTGCTTCAAGATATCTGGATTTGTTTTTTGATTAGTGAGTTTATGTATTTTTTCTAAATAAATTAATACTCCAGGCTGTGCTAATGCTACCCAAGGGTTTGGAATCTTTCTTAGCATGAGCACACAAATACTTCAGGGTTTTTAAAAAAAGGTCCACTGACAGCTGTCTGAAGTGTTTTCTATCTGAAGCAGAGATATGGGATGATCACTGAAGAGCCCTGGTGACCTCAGGATCCCTATAGGCTCTCCGCAGTGTCAGCATCGCCCTTGAGCCAGTGCCACCGACTGGGCTCAACCACTTTAGCCCCGACTGGGCCAGGCGAGCTGGGGTAGCACTTCCAGAGACCTTCTTCTGAAGGAACAGGTCTAAGTGCTGTGGACTAACAGCTCAGAGCTGTGAGCACCGAACTCACTTCCAGAAGACAGTCGTGCACAGCCGAGTACAGCAGAGCATAAATCACTTGGACGACAGCCCTGAAGAATATCTTCTTTTATTCATTAATAGCTACTGTACTATACAAACTATATACAAATGGAGACGCTGGACTGCACTGAGTCTTACAGCTGCTTTCTGCAGGGACCTTATCTACACAGAGATAACACTCAGTCTCCCCCTTTGAAGTGAGGCTGGAGCGGAATAAGTAGCAAGCACAATCTGCCCCCTCCTCTCTGGAAAATCAGCAGATTCTTGCAATGGGAGGGGTGAAATCTCCTCACGCAGATGGTTTTGTGCATGTTCAGGAGCACTGCTCCCTTATAGCTAGGCACCTCAGAGCACTAGCAACTGGCCTGGGCAGTATGATTCTGAATACAAGTTGCTGGAAACTACAGAAGGACAGAGTGCTACCTTGCTTATGGGCTTCCCATAGGCATCTGATTGGCCACTGTGAGAACAGAATGCTGAACTAGATGGGTCACTAGCATGATCTAGTAGGGTCATCTTGTGTTCTTGCACCTGTGCTGTACAGTCCTATGCAGGAGGATGTTCAGCTGGAATTTCTGACCGGCAGGTTTCCATATTCTTGTAGCCTGAATCGGACAATAAGCCTTTGAGGATCAGAAAATCTGCAGTTGTATCAAGCTGTCCATGAAGAACTAGATAGACAGTTTCCATCAACTTCAGGGGAGTAGTTTTACTCATTGTTCCACACCACGGGAGCTATTATTAGCATTTTGTAGGTGAAGATTAAGGGAAATTGCCAAAGGGCAACCAATAGTTGTCAGCTGAATCCAAGTTGACTGTCAGAAGTATTCAAAGTTGTAAGCTCTGAACAGCCACCCATAGCAACTGAGGGTCAACGGGTCTGGGTGGTGTTCATGAAGATGTCAAAGTCAGAAGAACCCTGAATATTATTTACAAGTGATATTTATTTTGCTCAGCATCTAAAACCCAAATGGATATAGTGAAAATCCATACCACATCTCTGCAATAAGTCAGACAGAAAGGGTTAGACAGGTGACATGACAATTTTGTGGGAAAGAAGGATGGGACCAGCATTTTTTTTTTAAGAGAGATGCTAGGCACCAGGTCTAATAGGCACATTAATCTAGAAGGTGAAGATCAAGCGAGTCCACTTTGCAATTCGATTTCTTTAAATTTACACCCATAAATAGCATCATTTCTTAAAACTGCACACACGTTTATTTTAGTGTACCCTTTTCATATGGCATTGCCATAGTAGGCTTTGCGGGGCCCCTGATTGCATCAGCATAGCTTTTTACCATGTCTACAGTTGTGTGAAAGCAGTCCATCATTCAATGAATGCATGTAGCTCAGGGGGACAACGCCTATTGCCATGATGTCTATAAGTGTACATGGGTTGGGTGTGGTAGCAGCTAAGGTCTGCAAAGGGCATGTTTGTGAATCCACTGTCAGTCACAGCAGTCTATTCACAAAAGTGTGTGCATAAAATAGATGTTTGTAGGATCCTCACATGCTACAATTTGCATAGGTTGTTGTTATTTCTACACTGGGGTGGGGAACAAGGGCATCCCTTGAAATGCAAACAACGGCTTTGGAGAGATGATCTTTCTTGGGACCATGACTGTGGGAGAAAAAGAGTCCATTTCTTTCCCCACCTCCCCACTTCCCTGCATGATTCTGAGGCTGCTAAGATTTCCCATGTGCACATTAGTTGGACTTGCTCTGTCCATTTTGTCCTTTTGAACAAAACTGGAACAACAACACACACCTAACTACTGCCTAGAAGGGTAGCAGATATTTTAAGGGTGTAACCGAATGAGCATACACAGTTGAAAGTATGCACATTTTTGAACTGAATGTATTCAAGCAAAATCAAGAGCGTATCTGCAAACCCAGCATGTCTGCAAACTGATACCCTTCCCCCATTCATTCCCTGCAGTGACAAATATTGCGTCAGCTTTTTGTTGCCTTGAAAAACTTAATACAGTGGTACCTCTGGTTAAAAACTTAATTCATTCCAGAGGTCCGTTCTTAACCTGAAACTGTTCTTCACCTGAGGTACCACTTTAGCTAATGGGGCCTCCAGCACTGCCGTGCTGCCGCTGCACAATTTCTGTTCTCATGCTGAAGTAAAGTTCTTAACCCAAGCTACTGCTTCTGGGTTAGTGGAGTCTGTAACCTGCAGCATTTGTAACCCGAAGCGTTTGTAACCCAAGGTACCACTGTACTTGAAAAAAGGACAATGATTATAAAAAAAGAAGACCTACTACAGTAGCACCTTGGTTCTCGAATGGAATATGTTCCAGAAGTCTGTTCTACTTCTGAAAACGTTTGAAAACCAAGGTGTGGCTTCCGATTGGCTGCAGGAGCTTCTGGCACTCAGTTGGAAGCCTTGGAACGGACATTTGGGTTCCAAATAATTTTCACAAACTGGAACACTCACTTCCGGGTTTGTGGCATTCGGAAGCCAAAACGTTTGATTCATCAACCAAGGTACAACTGTACAGGGAATGCAGACACCTCCTCTTGGCTGCAACCAGTCTTGCCAATGCTGATTTCTAGTTAGATGGAAGGTAGTAGTTCAACCAAGGTTGGTATCTGTTTCCCCAATCCACCACCACCACCTTGGGTAACAGGGTGCTGTAAGTGGGTGGCACAGATCGTTTCTTAGGTGACGTGCACTTCATAAGCAACAGGCAGGGGTGAGATTTGGAAGTGGGCTCTGGCTGGGTATAGCATGCCTACTTATTTTCAAATGATAGACCTTTCCTACCTAGGTAGCATTTTATTGGGGTTTCTGTATTTTACTTGTGTTGTCAGTAGTAGAAACATTTAGAAAAGGAACCTTAAAATTGTTTTCTCCACCCCCCCCACAAAGAAGACTACAAGAGGTTCAAGAATGCCTCAAACGTTGTCTATATGCTTGTCTGATTTGCCTCTTGGACTGGAAGCTTAACTATAAATGATGGACCACAAGGAGCCACAAATTAATGAGTGTGTTGGTTTCCTCATATTATCAGTGGAGGCCTACTTTCCTTTTTGAGAGAAAATCCCATTCCTCCTATCATGTGCCTAATGGCCATTGCAATGGTCTTGACACCACCTTTGCCTCATAGTGTGCAGGAGAGGCAACCTGGTCCTCATCTAGTCAGATTTTATGGGATGCTTTCAATTACTGAGTCCCAATGACGTAGGCAGATACTTGCTTCTGTCTGTCTCATTGGGAGTCAGTAATTGAAAACAAATTGTCTACTCAGCCCACGGATTGAATCATTTCAAAAGGCCAGAAGAAACTGCCGGCTTGTTTGTTTTATATAATCACTGTCGCTTTGGGAGACAGTCGTGTTCCAGCAAGGTTGGAAGCGGCAATAAATGAGACAGCTGCTAATAAATACCCTCTTTATGAATTGAGATGCCACAAGCCCATTTTTAATCTCCCATTTTCAGTCACGATGATCCACTGGACTGTGGCTCCACTCCCCAGGTAATATGGACTGTCTAGATCCCCATCCATTTGGCTCCTTTCCGAGTTTTGGGACTGAGAATGCCTTGGTCACTTTGGTCTTATCTTCACTGGGAAAGACAGAGATCCCCCGACCCTAAAGGACTGGGAGAACAGAAATGGCAACAACAAGAATATGGCAGGCAAATCTCTCTAAGAAGGGAGGTTTTTCACTGAAAATTAATATAAGAATGTACTTGTACATTATTTACCCTCAGTAAAGTCTTATATCCATAGCAATGACCAGAGGAGGAATAACCATGGAGAGGAACGCAGAGAAAAGAAACTACATGGTGTATCTGCAGCAGCCCAACTGGTTGCTTTCATCTTTCCCAGCTGCGACAAAGCATCTCTCTCCTGCATTCTACAGTCACAGTAGGCACTGCAATCTTCCAATAATTTGACTTCATCCCCAAAGGCGCACTCCTCCATTGTCTCCCAAGGCAGAGTACCAACCCATTTATCACATAATTATCTTACAGATAATCTCTGAGAAGCATGGAGCATTCTGAATTTTCTGTTTTGCTTATACAACACAGTATTTTATTAGCAGCTTTTATATATGAAAATGTTAGTGAAAGATAATGCTTGGTAGAAGCAAATGCTGCAAAGTTCAGTTTGAAGACTTGTGGGAATAAAAATACTAGTTTCGCCAGGTCTCTATTTTTCATATAGAACTCTCTGAATGTGCTTGTTCCCTTCTTTATCTATAATACTCTTGGCTGTTTTGGTTGGGCAATGCTATTAGACAGAATGTCAGTCACATCAAACTCAGTGGTCATTTTGGGAGGCCATGCCACGCCTGATTAATGTAATTGAATCATATCCATAGTGGACTCAGGAACAGACTAATTGAAATGGATATCCAGGTTAAGAAACATGACCTGTATCACTGCAGTTAGTTTCTTAGCCTCCTACACATTGCAGCCATGGCTATGATAATGCTACCATGTATTTCATTACATAACTTTAGTCTAAATTTATTGCAAAATCAAAAAAGACAGAAAAATGAATTAGATGTGAGTCACTAAAAGCCATTTAATCCATAGCTGCTTCACTAACACAGCTGATTTTGTAGTCAGAAGCATTACAGTCTGAATCTTAGTTTTAGTCTTCTTTTTTAAGTAAGTGGGAGGCAGTGCTAAGAGTATTGGACTAGGACCTCAAATCCCACTCAGCCATGAAGCTTTCTGGGTGAACTTGGACCAATCACTGTCTTTCCACCTGACCTACCTTGCAGGGGTTTTTTGAGGATAGAATGGAGAGAGAAAAGAATCATGTACTCCACCTTGAGCTTCATGGAATAAAAGTGGGATCTAAATGAACTAATAAAATAAATAATAAAAATAACTAGGTATGCAAAGTAATTTCAACACAATGTGGGGGAAAAAAGTTTTTTGAACAATAAAGCTGGCATTTTCTAAAGACCAAGGGAAAACCAGAGCACACATCTGTTATGCGACTCAACAAAGTAGCCCCTGTTTTTTCTGATTATCTTGTTTGTAAATGTTCTGTTCTGCTCTTTGGTTAAAAAATGCAAGCAGATAAAATAGAATACTGTACTGCACTGAAGCAGAATATTTTTAGAACCAAGCAGATTCCATTTGTTATCAAGAATCTTGAATATTAATGGGATCTGATATATTTTTGAAGCATTGCTTTTCTAAGGGAGAAGGGCACGTACAAGCCTTCTCTGCACAGTCAAACTAGGATGCAGAGTTGGGGATATTCCATTTCCTTTTTGTCTGAATACATTCTTTAAACTTATTTGACCTACTGACTAATTTGGTAAGCCATCCCAATATTTAAATAACACATGGAAAGACAAGAACACATAAACAACATTTATGTTTTGTTTTGTTTTGTTTAAAGCCCAGCCTGCCTTTTTAACCAGCACATGCTGTGCTATATCCTGTTCAACTGTCTACAAGGTACAACTGGGAATGCAGAGCTGCATCGATGAGGGAGAGAGGAAGGCTTAGAGCTATGGCTCTCGTTTTTCTTAAGGTAATTGCAACTCTGTGAGTGGCAATTGCTATCCAAATCGCAGCAAGCAGAAAGGGAAGATTTATCCTGAAAATCCTGCTTCACTTAGTTTAGAGGTTCCTGCTGGCAGAAATGGGAATGGGCTGTCTGGACCCAACATTGCAACTCTCCACTTCCATGTGCACAATGGAACATCCTCTCCTGTCCCCTGTAGTCATCCACCCAATGTGTCCTCAAAATCAGCCCTGGTGGGTTGGAGGGCTCTCTAGAGCAGATTTTGAGGGTACACAGGGGGAATAGAGGAAATGGAAGTCCCATTATGCAAGTGGAACCCCGCTCGTACAGCATTGGATACAACGCCTTTAATAAGTCTTGCCGCCGGGCAGGTGATCTTCAGGGTGTGTGTCTGTGGCTATGCAGCTAAAATGGAAATAAACCTGTCTGCAATCCCAATAATCGTTTCTCCCTCAGTGGCTGTAATAAATATAAGGGCAGGGGAGAAATTTTGTTGTGCACTATGCATAAGTGAATTAGTTAATTTTATTTTTCTTCTATCAGTTATTAATATACAACTTAATTCTGTAGCTTCACCCTATCTGTACTTTTCATATGCAGTCTTGAAAACTTGAAGAATAAAATTACAAAATAATAAAAGAATAATCATCATAATAATCACAGAAAGCTGAAACATGTGGATGTCAGGCAGCAGAGGAACCAACTTCCCCCTCATATTTTCTAAGTGGTGTACATAGACATTACCAAAAAACCCACACTGATAATAAAATCATTTAAAATTAGTCATAAAAGCTGAAAGCTTAAGTGTAACATGTCATTTGGTTCTAAGGGCAAAATGCAGAGGGAGCCTCCAGCTATGGGAGGAAGGGACAGGTGGAATAGAACCCCAAGCTGAGGGGGAAAGGGCAATGCCTATTTAATATGTTTTTGTTATTGTTATATTATGTATTTTCTATTCTTATTTTGTTTTTGTGGTTTGTTTTTTTTGCTGTGAACTGCCGTGGGATCTTCGGATGAAGGGCAATCTACAAATTTAATAAATAATAATAACAAATAATTAACTTTCTCTCTCTCCACACTCTAGCAGTTTGTCTCAACCTCTTCCCATTAGTCTTATGCCGTTTGGTGAAATGTCCCACGGGGTGTGCACAACACCTGGGTTTGGTTTCTTTTGAAAGGAGGCCACCAGGTGCTGATGGTGATTTCTAACATAGGAGTTTGTTTCCAAGAGGTGGAGACAGATACAGTGGTACCTCGGGTTAAGTACTTAATTCGTTCCGGAGATCCGTTCTTAACCTGAAACTGTTCTTAACCTGAAGCACCACTTTAGCTAATGGGGTCTCCCACTGCTGCTGCCGCTGCGTGATTTCTGTTCTCATCCTGAAGCAAAGTTCTTAACTTGAGGTACTATTTCTGGGTTAGCGGAGTCTGTAACCTGAAGCGTATGTAACCCGAGGTACCACTGTAGTTTAAACACACTAACTGCAAACCTCACTGCCCTGCATCAGATCTGTGGAGAGAAGCAGTCCCTCAAAGTCATTTCCAGAGCGCCAAGTGGGTCCGCTGTCTCTTTCCCTGTTTCACCTCTGTCTCCCTAAATGCTTCTACTGTTTCTCCTTCACACCAAACCTGATGAAAGTGGGGGGATGAAGATAAGCCATCTTCTTCAACCATGCCCATGCCTTCTTGGCACACTTGCTTTCAATGTCTATAATTGCAATTTCTGTACTGCAAACAGCACCATCGTGAGCGGCGCATTAATATTTGTAGGAGATGCCATCTGTCTCCCAGGGGCAGTGTGGGAAGAAGAGCCCTTGTTGTTACCGTTAAGATATCTGACTGTGGTTAGATGTTCCAAGCAACAGTTGTGTGTTTAGATTCCTGAAGTAAACATGAAAAACTGTGCTTCTTCTTGCTGGAAGATGCGGAACTGCTCTGAATCTCTAATTACAAGAAATATGTGCCTTTGCTAATGACTGGAGCATCTGCAGTCATTCTGGTCCAGTTAAGCTGCTCCTGTCCAACACTTCCTGGCAGAATTTCTGTGGGACAACTCTGAGCATAATAAAGAGGGAGGATATTGGGAATTCTTCTTTACTGCAATATTTTGTTTTTGTGAATCATTCTATCACTGGCTTTTTTTTTTTTTTTGGTCAAGTGAAGCTTAGAACCAATTTCCATTTGGTGATAAGCCTTAAACCTACATTCCAGTCAGATGAAAGACCAAAGTCCCCTCACAAGTATCTTCCATGTACTAATTCACACCATAGGGTGACACTCCCATCATCTCCGGAGTTCTGAATACCCATATTAAGATAACAGCAATCATTTGGAGGTGACAGATTACACAAATAGCAGCTCCATGTGATGCTAGCCTTGCTCACCTGAGAACTCCTATTGCTCTACTGAGGGATAATGCTCATAATTCACCATTATGTGTGAATTGGTCCTAAAAATAAATAAAAACAATCACACCTAAACCATAACAAGATGCTCTTCTGTTTATCTTACAAGGCACTGAGGCAGAGAAAAGAAAGAAGGAAATGGAGGGGGAAAAGGTGACAGTTCTTCTTTCTGGCTCAAGGAAAAGGCATAAGAAAAATCATATTTTTCTGGGTTCCCCTCCTTTTGCTTTCCATAGTATTGGGTGTATGGGGGTGGGGAGTTAAACAGCACAACTCACTGCCTCTTCCCAGATTTAATCCTGATGTCTATTTCACAGTTATAACTGTAAGTGCCAGGACTCAGGGAGAGAAATAATGAATTTTGCAAGTGAAAAGCCAGACAACTGGGGATATGATCTATAAAAACAGAAAACTGCAGTAGAATTTCAACACTGAAGTAGCAGTGAGGATGGCTCAGTGCCTCTCCCTTAGACCTCGTGGTGAGGAAGATGAGCAGTTTGTAATATGTTCCAAAAAAACAACAGCATTTGCTTGTTTCGCATTGGCCTGCTAATTATTCTGGGCAATGCTCACAATGCCCTTGATGTCTTTATCTGAAAGGCTATTGCAGAGTCATTTTTTAATTTTAATTTTATTTTATATGACTTTCATATGTTTGTGATATAATGATATGAATGATGAAGCAGCTGGAAAACTGGAAGAGATTTTTCATGCCTGAAAAATATATTGAACTATTCCAGAGTTCTTCAGCCTTGGGTCCCCTGTTGGTGTTAGGCTACAACGCCCAACATCCCTGACTATTGCAGGGAAATAATACTTTTGACAAATTGGAGGACAGATTTCAGCAGAGCACTATTTAAAATTGCCAGCCTGCTTCCTTTTGCATTAGAGGAAGCATTAGAATCAATGGAAATAAAGGGGGATATATTTATATATATTATATATAAAGTGAGTAATATGCTAATATGCCATTCCCTACTTCATAACAGAGAAAGAACAAATATGGGAAGCTGTTGTATAATGAGATAGGCCATTGGTCCATCTAGCTAAAATTACTGGTGATGCTGGGGATTGAACCTGAAACCATTTGTATACAAAACATGTGCTCTACCACTGAACTACAGTCCTTCTCCCTAACAACAACAACAACAACAACAACAACAACAACAACAATAGTAATAATTTATACCCCACCCATCTGACTGGATTTTCCCAGCCACTCTTGACGGCTCCCAACAGAATATTAAAAGCACGATAAAACATCAGGCATTAAAAACTTCCCTAAACAGGACTGCCTTCTAAAAGTCAGATAGTTGTTTGTTTCCTTGACATCTGATGGGAGGGTATTCCACAGGGCGGGTGCCACTACCAAGAAGGCCCTCTGCCTGGTTCCCTGCAACCTCACTTCTCGCAGTGAGGGAACTGCCAGAAGGCCCTTGGAGCTGGACCTCAGTGTCCGGACTGGATGATGGGGGTGGAGACGCTCCTTCAGGTATACTGGGGCGAGGCCATTTAGGACTTTAAAGGTCAGCACTGACACTTTGAATTGTGCTCGGAAACATACTGGAAGGAACTTAGAGCTAATGGATGATAACTTATATTACCCTCCTCCCCCTGTCTGTGTGATATATGGCTGGCAACAGAGACTCCTTCCAGGTGATCTCTGAAGGAGGTTTCAGAGAATAACTCCAGGCTAACCAGTTAATTGCAAGTCTGTCAACACCATTCAGCTATTTGCTCAGGAAGGATTTAATTAGTGAAGTTAACTGGAACACAAAAATTGCTACAGCACCATTTGTCTTTGATCCATCACGTTGAATATTACATGTCTAATTTCCTTTCAAGATTACTCTGAACTCTTGTTTTACATCCTTGTCAGTTAACTGGGACTCATAGGTGAAACCCATGAGAAGTATCTTGTGATCACTTGCTGGCAAATGACTAATATATCCCCCTTTAAAACAACAACAACGTAAGGTTTCTTGGTCTTAATTCCATTGCAGAATCAAGCCAGGCATCTGTCTTGCTTTAAATAAAAAGTATGTCAGAATAAATCTTTCAGGAAGAGGTGTTCTGTTCTAGCACATATCTTCTCTGCTATCTCTGGCTGTTTGAAGACAAGCAGGTCCCCCTAGAGGTCTGCTGTTTCCTTGGCTATGAAAGCATCATTGCCTGATTATAACTGCCTATGTGGATAATAGACATTGATGGTGCATGGAAAATGTCATCAGAGCTTTTGAAATTCCATTTGCAAAAGAAACTTTCCACTGTGTAGAAGCTTTATGATTACAACTCCCAAAGCACTGCTAATATGCCAAATGTATCCCACCCATAGCTTATTCTCTTCACATCAGTCCTGTGAAGCAGGTTACATCCTTCCCTTTTTACACAGTTGACCTTTGCCAGTCCCGGATTTAAGGGTGGATCCCCACCCTGAGTGGGTCTGCCCACTCAGGGTGCCGAGCTGTGGGGGCACAAAACTGAGATCCATAATTGAGAAAATCCATTTGGAGGCACCAAACTTTCAGCTCACACAGGGCACCATACTGCCAAAGATTATCTCCCCTGCCTTTGCTGTTAGATGACTTGCAAATGGCTATCTCATTGGGGATGCCAACTTGAGTAAAACATGGGGGGGGGGAGCAGGTAAGCTCCGCCCCACATAATTGATCACATGACACAGTGCACACACACCATTTGAATGGCATTTTCCATCAACTTTGGGAGCTGAGGCCCCTTCGGCCCCTAGAAGTTAGCTTCTATGTATCTAACAGATTTAGGTCTGCAGCCTAATTAATAGCTGGCTCCATATTTGTTGGTGCTGGAGCAGACTCTTGAGACTCTTGAGAGTCCCATGGACTGCAAGAAGATTAAACCTCTCCATTCTTAAGGAAATCAGCCCTGAGTGCTCACTGGAAGGACAGATCGTGAAGCTGAGGCTCCAATACTTTGGCCACCTCATGAGAAGAGAAGACTCCCTGGAAAAGACCCTGATGTTGGGAAAGATGGGGGGCACAAGGAGAAGGGGATGACAGAGGACGAGATGGTTGGATAGTGTTCTCGAAGCTACCAGCATGAGCTTGACCAAACTGTGGGAGGCAGTGGAAGACATAAGTGCCTGGCATTCTCTGGTCCATGGGATCACGAAGAATCGGAGACAACTAAACGACTAAACAACAACAACATATTTTGTAGAATCTTGGTCAAGTCAGCCTTGTCCAAAGCAACATTGTGCTACAAAGCACTGCAGTGTTGTGCCTGGACCTTCAGCTCCTAGACCTTCAACATGCATGAACCTTAGCTCCCAGAAACCCCAGCCATAGAAACTGTTGAGCTCCACTGCTGTGTTCCTTCTAGTGATGCCACTGTGGTCAGCAGCAGCAGCAATTTCACCATTCCCCCACCAAGAACCACACAAATTGTACCTCACTGGGCTACAGTTCCTCCAGACTGACCCACCCGGGCCAAATATCATTGCAAAAGATAAATGGCATGATCATTGTACCTCTCGGTGTGGGAATTTCAGGACTGACCATACCATTTGACTGACTGAGGTGCCTGACATAGGCAGCAGATGCTGGGAGGCGGTTAGTGGCGGAGTGGTGATGGAGAGCAGAGTTGAATATGGCATACCCATAAGCTTATGTGACCCATAATCTAGGCTGCTGCCCTCAGGTACAATGGAGGATGCTGCCTTGTTGCCATTGTTAACGCCAGTTAAATGCCAGTCTGGTCAGCTTCTGGATGTGGAATCGGGGCGTGTGTGTTCACATGCGCCATATTGTCTGTCAGGGAACTGACATCGGAGCAGAGGGGAGAGGCGGTACTTCCCGGTTCTGCAGAAGAAGGAACGAGTAAGGGTAGAGAGAGAACGTCATCTGGGGAAGAATGTCCAGGTGACACCAGGAAGAAGGAAGAGGGGGAAAGCAGCTTGGAGGAGAGGCTCCGAGACTCTGGCACTGAAGGGAGTGAAGAGAGTGGAGGGCCACCTCTGGGCACGCCCACTCTGCGCAGAAGGGTTTCGCGCAGAGAGGGGAGGCGGAGATTATCCGTCAAGGAGCTTCTATGCTGGAGGAAATTTAGAAGACACCCACTCACGGATTCGTCGAGCAACTGAGCAGCAGCAGCACCCAGGCTGCTCAGTCAGGGAAAGACACAACCCACCCCTAAGCAGTTTGGAACCGCTTGAGGTTTACACACAAGCAACCCCAATTCCCGTGACATTGTCCTTTGCCTCAGGCAGCAAAATGCCCTGGGATGGTCCTGGATTACTCCATCATTCATCAGGTGTTTTGATTCTGGGGATCCTGACAGCTTCATTCAGTAAATAAACAAACAAGATCCTTTGTGAGAAGAGCTCATTTGTTAATAAAAATCCCAAGCTCTTCTGTTTTATTAGTGAGATTCTGCTCAACTCTGGCAATGCAAGAAGAAAATGGGAAGTATTTCCATTTTAGCTGCATTTCTAGCTATGCCCATTTTGTTTATGCATGTCCTCTCCAATTGATTTGTCTCCTTCCTCACCTCTTCCCTCCTTTTGGCCTCTGTCTTATTTGTTTATTGCATTTCATATCAAAGAGCAACAGCTACTGTTGGAAGCTGCTCAGTAAAAAAAACCTGCTTTACCCCACAGGATTGTTTTTTGGGATTTTTTTTACACGAGCTCGTTTATGCAGGCTGTGATCTTTTATTTTTAAACAGTTTTTTGTGCACGAAATCCTTATAAATGACAGTTCTGTGATAACAGTTCACAGGGGAATGGCACAAAGCAGCAGGCAGTTATGTTACACAATGTAAGAACTTGCTGGATAGTGATTTAGGGCTCTGTAGCATATCACTCTCCAAATACTATTATTCCATCATCTCAGTTCCATTCATCTTAGGCTCGGCTTGCATACTGTATGTTGCGATATGATAAATTTGGCACACTTCAACATAATAATAATAATAAATTGCTTCCGCATTGGTGCAGAATATATATTCTATCTTTGACAGTTTGTGCTGGGTTGTGTTTTTTTTAAAGGATGCATTAAATTATTATGTGAAAATAGCAAAATGTTGCTACCCTGAAAATTGTGCTCTTATGTGATTAAACACCATGAGGATATCTTCTAGTAAGCTGAAATATTTTCCTTCCCCTTCTCTCCGTAGGTTTTATAATCCCCATCTTTAAAAAGATCTAATTTTGCTGCTGCACAGCAGATCTGAGTTGAGAAAGGGAGTTTGTTCTGTCATGCTGTGCGTGAAAAACACAACATTAGAAGCACTATGCACTAATCTTCCCAAGACTTAACAGCAGGTGCTTCAATCAAGGAACATAGGTAGTTGAAGCAAAAACACTTTGAAGATGAGGCTGATATCCATTCAAGAAACAAATACAAGAATGCAAAAAGAGCTGAGGTCAGGAATACTGCTGCAGAGAGGTGTTTCTTTTCATTTAGAGGAAATATTCTTCACTACTCTGCAAAATAATTATTGCAACTACACACAGAAAGAGTCTGATCGCAAAAGCACCCAAGGTGTAACAAGAAATCCAAAATGGAGACTCTGCTGGACACTGAAATACGTGGCCAGCTTTTGGTTTCTACTGATTTGTCAGTAACTGGCTTTCACTTGTGGCAAAGAGGGATTCCTGTGTTAGATCACAGTTGACCTAAAATGTGTCCTCAGCAGCTCAAAACAAACCTCAGTGGATGCCTTGTGTGAAATGGCAGGTTCTCATTCAAAAATTGGTCTTCAAGAGGGATGCCAGAGAAACACACAAAATGTAATAAGGCTTCTCCCGTGAAAGGCAAAAACAGGAGGAATGATTGACCAGGGATAAGGATTACAAAATAGATACTCTTTCTGGTAAATAAGGACAGTGGAACTTATAAGATAATAAAATATCTCATTGGAACTTGGCTCCTCACACTGCAATCCTTTGCATGTCTACTCAGAAGCAAGTCACATTGATGTCAATGGAGCTTACTCCCAAGTGAGATTGTTTAGGTTTGTCATCTGCCAGGGGACCTGTTTATTGGACATTGATTCTGATTTTAAACATTGGCTGTTTAACAAGCACTCACTCTGATTGGTTTTTGAGGAGGCTACATGATGTTGTATCAAAGCAAGTACTATTCCACGTCAATCTCCTGTCACTTTCTTTACTGCAAAAAATTAATAAATAAAAATAAATAATTGTGCATCCTGAATTTACCACTATGTGATTGAATCCTTCCCCCAAATAGCAGCCTATGAAGCACATTAGTCTTGTGCTGTAGCCAAGAACTTATACAATATGTTAAGGTGTCCCTCTATTGTGAAACCTTTCTGAGAACAGGTTTTTAGGCACTACACTTTCGTTTCAAGCACCATATGCTCTTTATTCTTTATACAACTATTTCTGGTGTTTCTCCCACATGCTTGGGATCAACAGATGAACAGTAATTATGATTAAAGTATTTTGTCGGCTAAGGCTGCCATACTATACACATTTATCTGGCAGTTAAGTCCTGCTGAACTTAATGAGACTTACTTCTGAGTAAGCAAGGATTGCACTCTAAGAAGCTTATTTTGAGAATTTGAGAAGCTAGACATCCCTTTGACATTCAGCTATGGATTACTAGACTGTCACTGAATGCAGTGGGACTTTCTTCCAAGCAGAGTTGCCTGGGAGTGCACTTTTTGATGCAAAAAAGAAGCTATTTTCTTAACACCCTTCCTTCTAACTCAGGCATCCCCAACCTTCAGCCCTCCAGATGTTTTGGACTACATTTCCCATCACCCCTGACCACTGGTCCTGTTAGCTAGGGATCAAGGGAGTTGTAGGCCAAAACATCTGGAGGGCCGCAGGTTGGGGGTGCCTGTTCTAACTCTTTTATTGGCAGGCCTGCCATATTTTATTATTGTTCTTTAGTTGAAAGCTAATTCACAATATCCTTATTTTCAACCTGGAATACTTAACCTAGAATGCTCTACCTAGAATGCTGTAATTTTACCTGAAGGAGAGGGAAAGGTTTTACTCAGTGAGCACTGAAGCTTTAAGATGCAATTCTGAAGCTCATTTAAACAGTGTGCGCCCTAACTATCCCCAGAAACATTTGCATGAAGAATATATGTCTGCATGGAGTGTCACTCTTTTTGCTGGACAGTGCAAATGTGTCAGCATTAATACAAGGAGGCACACTCACCAAAGTGTAAGAACAGACAACAGGAGATTCAATGGTAGCAAGAAATCCATAAGTCTTCTGCCTCCTTCCATTTAGCCCTCTTCCCTTTACTATCTCCCAGAAGAATGACACATTTCCCTGGAATGTCGCTAGTAGGCCTTATTACTGGCCAGTGATCAGAGATGGTGGGAAATGTAGTCTAACAACATCTGGAGGGCCACAGGTTTCCAATTCCTGGTATAAGTGTTACTATACAAAATATAGTTTTTCAAACATTATGAACTTCAAACAATTTTAAAGCAGATCTCATTTTACAAATCACATTTCATCCAATGTTCGGGAAATAAATCACACTAATGGTTTTGAGATTTCCAATGTATTGGAGGGAGGAGGTTAGAATGTGTTGTTGTTTAGTTGTTTAGTCGTGTCCGACTCTTCGTGACCCCATGGACCAGAGCACGCCAGGCACCCCTGTCTTCCACTGCCTCCCGCAGCTTGGTCAGACTCATGTTTGTCGCTTCAAGAACATTGTCCAACCATCTCATCCTCTGTCGTCCCCTTCTCCTTGTGCCCTCCATCTTTCCCAACATCAAGGTCTTTTCCAGGGAGTCTTCTCTTCTCATGAAGTGGCCAAAGTATTGGAGCCTCAGCTTCACAATCTGTCCTTCCAGTGAGCACCCAGGGCTTATTTCCTTCAGAATGGATGCGTTTGATCTTCTTGCAGTCCATGGGACTCTCTAGAGTCTCCTCCAGCACCATAATTCAAAAGTATCAATTCTTCGGCGATCAGCCTTCTTTATGGTCCAGCTCTCACTTCCATACATTACTACTGGGAAAACCATGGCTTTAACTATATGGACCTTTGTTGGCAAGGTGATGTCTCTGCTTTTTAATATGCTGTCTAGGTTTGCCATCGCCTTTCTCCCAAGGAGCAGGCGTCTTTTAATTTCGTGACTGCTGTCACCATCTGCAATGATCATGGAGCCCAAGCAAGTAAAATCTCTCACTGCCTCCAATTCTTCCCCTTCTATTTGCCAGGAGGTGATGGGACCAGTGGCCATGATCTTCATTTTTTTGATGTTGAGCTTCAGACCATATTTTGCGCTCTCCTCTTTCACCCTCATTAAAAGGTTATTTAATTCCTCCTCACTTTCCGCCATCAAGGTTGTGTCATCTGCATATCTGAGGTTGTTGATATTTCTTCCGGCAATCTTAATTCCAGCTTGGGATTCATCCAGCCCAGCCTTTCGCATGATGAATTCTGCATATAAGTTAAATAAGCAGGGAGACAATATACAGCCTTGCCCTACTCCTTTTCCAATTTTGAACCAATAAGTTGTTCCATATCCAGTTCTAACTGTAGCTTCTTGTCCCACATAGAGATTTCTCAGGAGACAGATGAGGAGATCAGGCACTCCCATTTCTTTAAGAACTTGCCATAGTTTGCTGTGGTCGACACAGTCAAAGGCTTTTGCATAGTCAATGAAGCAGAAGTAGATGTCTTTCTGGAACTCTCTAGCTTTCTCCATAATCCAGCGCATGTTTGCAATTTGGTCTCTGGTTCCTCTGCCCCTTCGAAATCCAGCTTGCACTTCTGGGAGTTCTCGGTTCACATACTGCTTAAGCCTTCCTTGTAGAATTTTAAGCATAACCTTGCTAGCGTGTGAAATGAGTGCAATTGTGCGGTAGTTGGAGCATTCTTTAGCACTGCCCTTCTTTGGGATTGGGATGTAGACTGATCTTCTCCAATCCTCTGGCCACTTGTAGATTGATCTTCTCCAATCCTCTGGCCACTGGTTAGAATGTAGGCTCCAGATAATATTTGTGTCTGTTGTCAGAGGAAGTGTGCTCGATTAAACACCAAGGGGCAGAAAATATTCAGAGGAGGTAGAATTTGCCTGTGCAGTAAATATTTTCCACGGTATATTAGCAGCACAATTTCTGTTCCTTTAATAAGCTATGCTTTTTATTTTCAATTACAAACAACAAAAATATTTTTAGAAGTATTAATGTTGTAAACTATTTTGGAAAAAAAATATTACATCTGAGAACCAATGTTAATATTTTTGGGGAGTGTTTTTCTAATCCCCTAAAAAAAAAAACCTCAAGAAAACTGCCATTGGTTAGAGAACAGTCTCTGAACAAAGTTACATGGTTTGTGCCAACCTACTGTCGTTTTTCTTGACATTTCCCTGACCATTTTTCTATGAAAAAACAATGGGGTGTTTTACTACCCCTGTCCTGCAACATTGGCAGAATTCAATGTATTTCTGAGGCATTTTATGCCAAAGGCATTTTATTTTTGTTTCTGGAAGGAGAATGATAACTGGTGAGTCGCTTAAATTTCGAGACATTGTAGATTTGTGACAATGTCCTTGTAGGTTACTTATCTGTACATTGCAGAATGAAAAGTGCACCTCGGGTAGAATGAATGAATGAAAGTCAAGCTAGTTACCATTCAGCCTGCCCAGTTTCTACCTGGAGAAGAAGTCACAGGTGCCCCCTGTGTTTATGTCACTGTAGAAGAAAAGATAGCCAGAACAACTGAAAGAAGAATGGGTGGGAGCTGCCAGAGGTACCTTCTCTGTGACTGCTGTTGAAAGGTAAATTCTTGTTCTCTGAGTTGCAACATGGCAAAACTACTCACCAGGCAATCTGGTCTAGATAAATACAAGAACTCATCATCAGCTAAATTAACATGAACAGCATGCTAAGCCATGCTAAATAGAAAAGCCACTGGGTTTGAGCGGCGTGTGCTTAATGCCTGCTCCAAAAGTTAATTGGAAAAACAATTAGTGCATCAAATGGAAAATGGATTATTTCACTAAATCAACATGTGAAATAGAAAAAAAAGCACAAGAAGTGGGTTTTTATAGAGTCAGCTTAGATTTATCTACATTGACAATACAACAGTAGCTGTCCAGGGCTTAAGACAAGTTTGTCACTTTACCTGTCCTATTGGGGATGTGAAGAAATGGCCTGAGCATAGGATGTCCATGGCTGGTGCAGGGAGGGCTGAAAGAATAGACACAGGAGACCAGTATTGGGTTGAATTAAGCCACAAAGTTACTAATTACAGGAAACAGTAGGCTTGCCAAAGGCAGCCTTTCTCAACCTGCGGGTCCCCAGATGTTGTTGGACTACAACTCCCATCATCCCTAGCTAGCAAGGCCAGAGCTCAGGGATGATGGGAGTTGGAGTCCAACAACATCTGGTGACCCACAGGTTGAGAACCGCTGGCCTAAGTCATTGGGCATGCATCCAGCATCAGGCGGCCCACCTACTGCCTGATAGGAACCTGGTGGGATCAGTTTTGTGTTGGGGAGCCGCCCCTGGCTTGGATTAGATGTCACGACCCCACACAGGGAGAGGTGTATTGATCCATCAGTCCCCCTGTGGACTCACGGACAGTCACCCTGGATCCCTCTGACAGGGTGCCCTTGTGACTAAGGATCCAGCCCAATGCCTTATCTGTGATGGCTGCCATGAATTAGGTGAAAACCTGCAAGCCAATCAATTTTCTTGCAGGAGAAAATTCCTCCCTGGCCCCCAAAACGGTGACAGAGTAAACCATAGTAAAGTCCATATGAAACTCACTGGGTGGGTGGAGAATCCCATGATGGTTTGCCCTCTTAAATACACCAGGGGCAGGCTGGGCACAGCCCCCATACCCTTACCCCTGATTGGCTTTGCGGGTGATGCCTGCCCATACCTGGAAGGTTCAGTACAGCTGGGGTGGGTGGCACCAGGTGGCCATTCCTTCCCTGGCCCTGCAGGAAGAAGGTGGCCTTCTCAGACCAGTCACGGCCTCACTGTGTGGCAGACTCCCTCTCTATGGAGCCCCAGGAGAGTGGATATTCTCTAAATGAGGCTGTCGGGCATCTCCTGCCAGCCCTCTCCATGTGCAAAAGGGGCCTTTAAGGGCCCTATCTGAGAAATGAACAGCACCTGATAAGAAAGTGCCAGGGATCGCCCTTCCCATGCGGGACGGAAAGAGCCTGTAAAAAGCTGCTTCCTGTAGCTTGCTCACCTTCAAACGTCAGGGGGTCCAGTTCTCTTCCCAGCACCAGAGTTTGAAGATGGGATCGCCTGTGAAGATGACCAGGCTTGCAGCTACTCTGTGAGTAAACTTGAACGAGTTTAATGAATAGACTTTTAGTTCAATCGTGGAGCCACAGTGCTTGGGTTTATTTTGCATTCTGTTTTGACCTCCTGCCTGCTTTTATTCCTAACAAATTTTCATAGTTTGACTTCTGAAGAGAGTATGTACCTCATGTTTTTAAAATGCCAACATGCCTAGATACTTGGCATTGGGGATACTAGGAGTTTAGTTGTAAGTAACCAGCACATTCTTCTGAGGTTTGAGGGAGACTCAAGAATGTGGACTGCCTCTACACTCCAAGTAAAGCACAAAGGTGTTGTCTGAACTGAGGAGTGCTGGAGCAAGGACTCAGAACCTTTTAAAATGTAATTGCTCCAGTGCATCCCACGTTCCCTCCCATTTGGGGCTACTTAGGTGGTGGGGAGTGTGGTGGCAGCAACTACCAGAGACTAAGACTCACGGGCAACACAGCAGGGTTGTTGGGTAATGTTGTGAGTGTGGGAGAATCTCTTGGGCACCCCCACTTTGTCATAGGGGGTCGAACCTGAGACCGTTTGCATATGAAGTTCTACCACTGAAGGCAGCTTTCTCCTAAACTGGAAGTGGAGCTTTACTTTTTTAAAATAATGTGTTCCATAAAAAGGCTCGAGCAATTGCATGTAGCCTAGAATAACAAGCACTAAGAGCTAAATTATATATCAGTTCTCCCTGATTGGCAGTGACTTTGAAGGAAAAAGGTGTTGTACTTATATTTCCCAGTATGTCCCTTTCTTTACTATAGTCTTTGCCATCAATCTCACATCAAACCTTTCTTTGGGTTGTTTATATTAGCAGCAGATTCTTTTTGTGAAGTGTTAATGTGAATTAAGAGTTTGAATGATACCATATTTCCTGCTGTGACAGCATTTCATTTAAAAGATTTTGGCTAAAGTTCCTACTGAATCTGCCTAGAGCTTTATCCTTCTTAGATATTGGTGCTCTAGGAAAAGGAAAAACTCTGATCCTAAACCTCTGCTGCCTTTCAGGATATCTTCAGGAGAAGACAAGGTAGTGTAAACTATACACAAATCTGGAATGGAGTCCCTAAGATGCTTGCCTCTTTCTGGCAACTCCTGCAGCCAAGCTGCTGCCAAATGTGTTGCTCTGCTGCTTTCCTTTGAACCACATCGGTGAGACTGAGAAGGAGGTCTTGTCATCTGGGCAGCCCTCCATACACGCTGCCCAGGTTTGTGCCCTGGGGAGGTTACTTTGGAGCTGCTCACATAGTGGTTTGACTTCATCCCCCGGAGGTGCACGTCATTGTCTCTCAAGACAGACAGATGCCTACTAAGTAGGATACAACATAATCTGACTTAGGTGCTCTCATGTAGATTCTAGATAAGGATATCCAGCTTAAAAAAGCAAACCAAAACCCAGCTTGCCTCCGTTTCCTGATTCACTGTCCATGTGTCTACAAGTAGTCAAGTCAAATGACATTGTTTCGATGAGGAATGGCAAGAAATACGAATAAACAATTTAAAATAGAGACAAGAATCCTATTTAGGCAAGTGATGGTCCTTGAGCTGGATGAGATGTGACACTGCCATCTGTCTAAGAGCAGACACGGACCTCGTAGCAGCATGTGCAAAGGCAGAAGATGGAAACTGCAAAGATTTACTCCTCCTCCACAGCCTGATTGCTGTCGATTAAGCCCTGGTGAATGTAGCAGAGTTAAGAATTTCTGTATGCTAATACAAATGGAGAGCATCCCCTGACTGGGAAGAAGAGAAAGAATGGAAACGATCACTTAGACTTCAGTTTATTCACTGAAAGGTAGAAACAATTTCACTTCCAGCTTATTTACCTTTCTCCTTAGTAATACCCACCCTGCCATTAATGTGGGCAGCATCAAGGCAAAACTTCCTGTGCCCTCTGATGTGGGTTACTTGGAAGGTTGTGTAGAATCTCATCATTCTTACTCCTTATCAGTGGTGGATTATGCTTCCCTAGAAGAGGCCACAGAGTCTGAGCTTTGTTTTTTTCTAATTAAGTCTTTGGTTCTTCGAGAAGGAGAGTTATGAATAAAAAATGTGAAGGACACCAACCAAGATAAGATTTCTGTGAAGTCAGGGCACAGGTTTCATATTGCAGAGAAGTCCCAGAAGTGGTTAGCTCTCCTCTCCCTTCAAAAGGGCAAAGCACTGGGAACTCCACTACGGCCCCCAACCACATTAATCTGGCCTTGTGCCTGATTTTCACAGCCCTGTTGTACTCTGGAGTGATATGATTCATCCAGCCTAAAGATGAGTGATATAGATAAGTGTTTCATCTCAATGGAAATAAGGACATGGCTTAAAAAATGAATAGTGACCAAATTGTCTCTACATTCTATCTCTGTCTCTGGCAAAGTTTGAATATAAAATCAGGAGCAGAAAAGCCATTCATATAAGAGCCTGAATTAAGGGGCTAAAATAACACATTCCCAAAGCCAGCTGGATTTATTCATAAATTTGTGGCAAAGCTTGGATTGGATCATATATGATTCTGATACTAGGTCCAGTAGGAAGGTTTTGAAAAGAGGTTTCTCTGGATGCTTAGAACCTGGTCTATGAACGTGTGTGTGTGTGTGTGTGTGTGTGTGTGTGTACAGGCTGGCAGGCAGGGATGCTGGGGGCAGGACACTGTTAGTTTCTGTTTGCCACTGAGCAGCTGCTTAGAGTCACAGGACTCTGTTTACATTCCAAACACATTCCATACTGGAAGTCTTCATGTTGGAAGTCTCACGGGACGGGAGACAGGATGTGACGTTAGTGGTTTCCTGTTCCTTTGTTCCTTTGTTCAGTTCCTCTCTGCTTTCATAGAGAGAGGATGTATTTTTCTTTGCTGTTTGCGTAGAAGATAATAAAGCATAGCATGTAGCTCATACTATCTCATCCTTCTGCATGCTGCTGGATACTCTGCTGAATGGGGGAACATGCCTTGGAGCCTCACCAAAGGCTCAGGTCATTAATTATTCATCGGAAGGCGATTCCAGAAGATGAGCTTTCTCAGCTTGGCTGAGCGGAGATCCTGACAGACACTGCCTCAGAGGAAGATCTGAAGGTAGCAGTAACATGAGTGGAACTTCTTTCCAAATATGGAATGCTGATACAATTTCAGACATGGCACCTTAGGGAGGCAGTACAGTTCAGTGATAGAGCTTGGAAAACACACTACATGCAGAAGCACTCGGGTTCAACCCCTGGCATCCTCAACCAAAACAATGAGGTAGCAGGTGATCAGACCTTTGAAAGTTGTTGCTAGTCAGACAATACTGGTCTAAATAGACCAAAAGTCTGATGTGGTCTAAGGCATCTCCTGGTGTTCCTATAAAATGAGGATAGGGAACCTGTCTCCCTACAGATATTACTGGATCCCAACAACAGCAGTACGGCCAATAGTCAGAGGTGATGGGTGCTATAGTCTAATAACACCTGGGAAACCACCAATTTACCATCCCTACCACATAAATTATAAAAGTGTGCCTTTTTCCCTCTGAAAGTTTAAGAAACATTTTTTTAAACAAATAAATAAAAAAAAGCTCTCTGCAAAATACTTCTGGCCTCTCAAGTGTACTCAGCTTTTGCAGGAAGGATGAGCTAAAAAACAATGAGTTTTATAAGTAGAAACATAAAAATGCCATAGTATAATGAACCACCCAAAAGACTTTGTTTTGTAACTCCTGCTAGAATTGCCTTTAAATGGCAAATGACTGTTCTAGTGAGCTTTTCTCAGTTGCTAATTTGTACACATTTGTAACATGAAGTATATACTGTTGCTCTAAATGCAATACTCTATTAGATGACTTCTGGAGGCACATAATTGTCACTGCTTTTAAAACCCGCTCACATACTGTTTTCTACACATATAGTGCTGTGTTGATCAATTGCAGTATTACAGTTCTCAGCCTGGCATGTGTTTTCTCTTCCTACCTGCATTCCCACACATTTTCTTCTAGCCCCTATACTAGATGATATGTAATTGTTCAATCAAAGTCAAAGCAGATGATGCTCAATGCATTACAGGAAAGCACTTCCGTTGTCCTTTAGAAGGGTCTCCCCACCACCACCAAACGCTCTCTCATTGCTACATTAAGTGAAAGTGTTGCTATTGTCATTATTTTTGAATTATCATGTTTACAATTTAATTCTATACTACTTTAAACTGAATTGCCTTTTTACAATCTCATCTCCTTCCACATTAATAGGATGCAAAACATACTCAGATAATAAAAAAGTATTCATATTATGATACAGATTTCATTGGCAATCAATCTGACAGTTAAATTGTTTTGAAGAAAGCAAATAATTGTTACCTGTGGACACCCCTTAACTGCAAATTAAATCCTATTTATGAAGTATCTTGTCCAGCAGATGGATTTAGCTGGAGACTGAACACATTAGTCTTTGTTGTTCAGTATGTGCTAAGTATGGAACAAGTCCCGTCCCCCCCCCCCCGCAGCCACATTCTTCACCCAAAATGTGGGAAGTGCATTGTTGTTCAGGCCTGCTAAGCTAGTGATTCCAAAATATTCTGGACTTTGCCAGCAGATCCCACCCACTCCCCAAAGGTCTGTTGGCAAAATATACTAATAGCCTGCATACTAGTAGCGAAGAGATTCTCCATGTGCCTGTGATTATGTAGCAAAAATAGCATCATCCACACAAACAAGAAGAAGGCATATTTGCAGATTTGGGGGAGCCAAAAATATTTTCAGGGGATAAACCCTGTGGTGACAGGGAAACAAAAATCAACAACCCCAAAACAGACCATTGGCTACTAAATGCTCAGTGGTAACAAAATACTGGCTGTTCGGGTGTATGTGTGGGCATCAAAAATGGTGGTGGCTGTGCTGGAATGGAGTATTCTGAAGGAAGGTGTGGATGGCTGGAACTCTGACTAGGAGCACTTCACAGCACATTTTGTTGCAATACCGATTTTATAGGTCCTTATAACCCAAAGGGCTGTAGCTCCATCACAGAGTACCTGCTTTACACTGAGAAGGTCTCAGGTTTAGGGATCAGGGGGAAATTCGATTTAGTCCACTTTTAAGGTGGACCTATCAAATTTGCACTTTCTTGAACAATATATGAACTCAAAAAGCTCTCCATTGAAATTTACACTTCTCTTAATTTTATAATGCAGTTTTGTATTGTATACAAATATATTAGGCACATATTAGTGAAAATGGCATACAAAAATGAATCAGGGAAATTACAAAAATGTGTATATCGGAGGAATTGCATGCAAACATGCATTCTTTAAGATAAATTCACAGTAAAATTATGATGAATTTCCATGAGGATTAATAGCTGCAGAAATGTGGATAATTGAATTTATCACTGGGAAAATGAGAGACCTGAACTGGCAAATCTATCCATATTCACCCAGATTCAGCCCATTATATCTAGGGCTCCTGTGCCTCATAAGTGGTGTGACAGGTATAAGTTGAAGAAGGTCAGTTCTTCCTCCATTCTCTTTCCATTCTAGAAAAAGTTTCATTGCTGACATTTTGCCCATTGCCCAGCTCTTAAAAGCAGAGATGTAGAGACGTCGTGCCAAAATAAAAAGGAAAGGAAAGGTGGCAAGCCAACTTTGTTTTAGTGGCAACAGGGAAGGCCTGAGACATTTTGGTGCCTGCATTGGAGTCTGAATCATGTTTCCTCCTCTGCTACACCCAACACTTTAAAAAGTCTTGCTGCGCCATTCAGACACTAATTCCTTCCTGCCTTCATCATCATGGTGTTGTCTAGAGCAGGTCATGTCACCCTGCTGGCAAGGCCGGCTCTAATTGACAGTAAGATAAATTACGACTAATTATTCCTTTATCATAGATTAGCCATTTTGTTTTGAAAATTCAAAAGCAGCCACATCCTGTGAAAATTTGGGTGAACTCAGCAGTGATGCATCTGCAATACTGAAGGAACAAATGCTTCATCTTTCTTTATACAGCCCTCTTGTTCAGGCAGTTCTCGTGTTTATAATGGCAGACCTCATCTGGTAAAGCCCTTCCTTTTTGGGAAAGCATTTAAAGTTATGGCAACTTAGGCCACAATTCTGTACACCAGGCATGGCCAAACGTGGCCCTCCAGCTGTTTTGGGACTACAGCTCCCATCATCCCTAGCTAACAGGACCAGTGGTCAGGGATGATGGGAATTGTAGTCCCAAAACAGCTGGAGGGCCAAGTTTGGCCATGCCTGCTATACACAGTTACCTGGGCGTAAGTCTCCCTGGGGTAAATAAGACACAGACTGCACTGTTAGTGGCCTACTAGCTCCTATTGTTTGTACATTTAATATGTAGTATACTGCATAGGCATTGCACTTATTGTCTGGACTGCTTTTTGTGTTTGTGTTATTCTATATTATAGCCCTTTTTCAGCTGCCTGTGGTATTGTGTGAAAGATCTTGTCATTAACATGATTCTTATTTTTATCTTTAGTTTGGAATCTGACAACTCATGAGAGAGTCGTTTTATAAGAACAAAAGATATATACATTATTATTATTTAATACTCAGGCCCTTTTTCTTTTAAATGGCATATTTCTTTTTTTTAAAAAAGACAACAATCCTACTTGAGCTAAATACATAAATTAACCTCAAGTGAATCTTTCAAAGCTAATAAACATTTATCTGGACCTGAGTCTTCCACATCGACTCTTAATGCTGCTGGGTGCAAATGCCAAGCTGGAGATTTCAGAGTTGCATCGATGGGAAAATTACTCCATGTGCAGCATCTCCTGTAGCTGCAGTTGTTGAAATACTCACAGCCAGTGCTGTGAATCTAAGTTTGGCCTCATTGAGTGGCAGTATTTCAATATGAGTAGAAAAATGAGAGTATCCCTAAACATTTTTTTTTTAGAAAAAAAGCACTGCTCACAGCTATGCAACTCTTAAAGGTACAGAAGTTGCACCAGGCTCTGGAATTTGCAACCCCATTCAGCCTTATAGCCAAAACAAATAATCACCAAGAAATCACAGTCCATACTGATGTCTTTTGAGTGCGCTCTATGTTCAAGTGTCCCTTCCCCTGCTAATAAGTATCAAGATATTACTCTCCAGCATTGCCCTGTTTTATGTGGCAGGGCTTCTCCTGCTGAATTCTCCTATGCAAATGTTAAAATTGCAGAAGCCTTTTCATTTTTTGCTGCCTTTTAATCCAAATGTGCTTCTTTCAGCTCAGTAAAGAAAAAGGCAACTGGTTGTTTCCATTGTGATTCTAGGGTTCTATAATGTAGATTGAAGACGCATGTGTAGGTGGCCTCCTGTCAAGGGAAGCTGAGCTCTGAACGCATCAGGACTCTTCTGCTGCATAATGGATTCTTGCTTCTCAAGATTATATTGGGTACAGCGTCTTTTAAAAGTGTTTTTAATTGAAGGGATTAATTTTGCAGCATGACAGTTTCATACCCTCCTTTCCTCTTACAGCTCTTTGACTTCACTCCCTGAGGATCTTTTATTGCATTTGGGACAAGCTGCTTCAGTAAAGCACTCTTGGAAACAATCTGAAAACCAAAGCACAGCCGTCCTTCAAAATCCACACCATTCTGAAATTTGTGATTCGCCTCGCCAGTCAAACAGTGTTTACAAAGATGCATATATTACAGGGAAATGTACATAAAACTGAACACGTTAGTGAAGATAACGTACAAAAATGCATTATATTAGGAGGAATTGCTGTCAAAAAAAGTGTACATTTGTCAAAACTGCATACCGAATTCTCTGACTTTAGCAGTTCTTGTTTTTATCTGTAAGCTGCCTGAGTCCCAGCAGGGGAAAAGGCAGGATGTAAAGAAATATAATAATAATGATAATGACAGTATGCCAAGCAATTGCCCTGTAACACACGGGACTTCCTCTTTCTCTTTCCTCAGCTGCTTGTGGTTCTTTCTGTTCCTTTCAGGCAACAGAGATGGCCTGTATTAGAGAACCTACTAAATACTAAAATCAAGCTTTGGAGCCAACATTTTTAACACTCCTGTGCCTTTAACATCATCTTGATTTGCCGCCAACAGCACCAAAATGGAAATTAAATTATTGGGGAAGTCCCCACTGCCCCTCTGCTTGCTTTATTTCTGCATGGCAGGAGGATGTTAGAAACAATCTCTTCAGTGCCATTGTCACCCCCTTTGAGTTGTTAAGTTGCAATACGGTACTTCGCCCCCCCCCATTGAATCAGGATAGCTTGGATAGATCCCACGTTGCCTTGGACAAGCCCAAAATCCCTCCCCTGCTTTGACTTGGCCTTCATTGGAATAAATGAATTCACTTAGGAAGAATTTGCTTAAATAAATATTAACTGGAACAAGGCAAAATTATAGAACTGAGGGAAAGGACAACTATTTATATTTTCCAGCACTGACATTGTATTTGGTTAAAATATATTGGTGCCTGTGCCCAGCAAAATACGCAGATGCTTTTAAAAGTAACTTTTTCTTGCAAGCCTCATTCAGATGTATGCAGATGCTAAGAGACTGCAAGCCTTTAAAGTACCCCTCTGGGGGAAAATTAATGTTCTTAAAATGAATGCAGTCTCTAAATTGGTCTATATTCTTTGAAAAGTTTAAATTGGTCTTCTTTTAAGAAAATTGATCCCTTGTTTATGAAAATGTTTATTTGGAGTAGTGAAGAGACAAGATCCAAAAATACCATTGTAATTGTATCTGGCAACAGTTGGAGAAGATTTTAATTTGGCAAAGCATTGTAAAAAGAGAAGGGGAACTGGACTCTTGAGGACCACAAGATGCACTTTCCCCCCTCCCCCACCCACAATGCAGAATTATTTGCACATGATTTAGAGCCACAAATTTGAGGTCTGCAGCTACTCTATTCATGGAAACTGGGAAGCCTGAATAGGGTTAATCATGTGAACATTCAACATGCAGCTTAAAGCTGTACAACATACAGACAGGTTTGCTATGTTAGTGAGACATGGCCTGTTGAGCATGGTGAGGAACCAGCTGCTTCTCTGGTGTGATCTCCTGAATAGAAGTTCTGTTTCAGTTGTAATATATTCACATATGTACTCTGGGACAGGGATGGGCAAACTTCAGTCTTGTAAGATCTACTTGATTTTTATTTGACCTCCCCCACCACAACGATCCACCAGCCAGAATCAAATGGAGAGAGAACAGAGCTCACAGGTATTTCAGACAGAAATCTACTCTTGGCAGAATTTTATTTGATAAAAACAAATTATTATTTTTTTTAAAAGACATATGCTGGTTGGAAGGCTTGAGGAAAAGAAGTCCCATTTTCACATGTTTTCTGGAACAAGAGCTGTATTGGTTTTGGCCTGGATGTCATGAAGTGACTTCTCCCATGAAGCTTGGGCTCCTTCAAGACATCCTTGAGAGCAACCTTATCTGACTCAGTAGTGTTGACTTCTGAATAGACCTACATAGGATTGGGAAATATCTGGTGTTAATTGAAGCAAGTTATAACCAGGTTATAGTTATTTTATTCCAGATTAGTTAATTCATAATTTATATGTCTCTGGCACACCCCCCCCCCCCACACCTCTGGCTTCTTCCACCACTGACATGCAGCTCTGAACAGAATTACCCTTAAGGGAATTGAGCCCTCAATAGACAAAACATCTTGCTCACCCTGCTCCAAGGTACAAAACTCTCATTTGCATGTGGATCCAGGGGACCCTTCCATACTTGCATTTACCAACTCGCAGAAAGTCTGTCCTCAGAGTCAGGACAGCTTGCCTTACTTTCAAGGTGGACAAGTGACATTTGTGAATGACCTTTCTTTCATTCTACAAATCATCTCTTTGGTGGTCTCCACTCTGCAGTCTTCCTGGGTGCCCAAGTTTCTTGTAAACCCCAAGACATCTGCAGCTCAGCTTTCCAGAGTGCTGAAGAAATGTTTAATGGGAAGAAAACACACACATACCACAGTTGTAAAGTACCGGTAAGTTCAACCTCAGACCCTCCAACATTCTAATGAAATCCCAAAGTGCCTTGAGAAAGAAGCAGAAAAATGGAAGGTGCTTTTGCTAGGTGGGTGGGAAAATGCAGGACAAGTTTCAGCACAGCACTAGAGATTTCAGAAGAACAGAAAGTGGGCTGCTCCGCATTCAGATATCAGCAACCTGATTCAAAATTGCAAACAACAAAAATCAAATACATTTTTGACTTTTCACTTCCTTTTTTAAATGTCCCCCAGACTGTTGTCGTGGGCACTTAATAGGATGGGTATATCTATATCTATATTTTATTATGGTACCATTAGAAGATTTTGGCACATTTATTATAATACCACTGACTGACATTGTTTCAGGTGGGTTCCCAAACAGGTTTGGTCCTGACATTTATTCTGCCTGTGGGTGCTGTTTATTGCCTAGCAATTAGAACTGATATTAACATAAAATAGCTTATTGACTTCCAAAAAACCTGAGAACCTTTCCCTGAACAGATTCCCAGGAGTTTTTCTCTCTCACTCACTCTCTTTCTTTGTCTCTCTGCTCTTCCTCCCCCACAGTCATCCACCCACTTGCTTTTAAGTGTGCCGTTTCAAATTTAGAGTTCAGGAAACTTTGCTTAAATCTCAGTCACAGAACACAGTTACTAGGGCAAAAGCAACCCACAAGCAGATAAATTTTAAAGCAAACTGAGACTGACTTTTAATCTCCAGAAACTTTTCCACCTCATTTCAGTGCTTAAAATCTGATTCTCAAACCAGTTTGATTTAGACACCTATTCATTAAGCCAGGGTCTTCCTTAGGTCATTGTTTCAATTGTACATACCTGGTATTCATGGCACATTGAGTAAGCCTACAGTTCTCATGTCAGTGTGAAGCTGGCTTCAGGGAACTGCATCAAAATTCAATATTTCAGAAGAAACTATGGATACCTGTGGATCATGGGTAATATCATGTATGTACAGATTTATAAAAAAAAAAAACCGGTGTGGGAACACACTAGAGCTAGAGTAAAAGTGAACATGTGCATAGCCTTATTTGCCCCAAAATTTTAAAGCAAGAGTGGTTTAAAGCATCCAGGTATTGCTGGGCTCTAGCTGCCATCAGTCCCAGCCAGCACTGTCAATAGTCAGGGAAGATGGCACCCACACTACCTAGAGGGCCACAGATTAGCCACCCCTGCTATAAAAGCTGCCATGTCAGGAAAATTCTGCAGTTACCTTTCTGCAATTATGTCGTACCCATCAAAAAGCAAAAGAATTGCAGCCATAATAGTGAATGGGGAGACAGGGGACCTTATTTTTTCTGAAGCAGGGTTCTGACTTGGACTCAAGACAAGGCAGACAACTTTTGTCATAGTCCAAGCCTATTTGAATAAAACAGGAGGGGCATGTATGCCACACCGTGAATAACTGATCATAACTGAGTTGTAGAGTTTTCAAAAACTTTTTTTTAAAAAAAGTTTTCTTTTTGGATTTTTGAAAGTACATTTAACAAAGAAAACCCAAAGTTTCCCAGAACGTTAGAAAAGTTTCAAGTATTTTCATTTTATTTAGTGTTTTATATGTTGACCATGCAGTGATTTGTTTCAGGACCTGTATTAATGTATTTTAAAATTAATACTGTAGAGCTTAAATCAGATTCTGCCTGGCTTCATGTACATTTGCATCTCCTATTAAGGAACCAGCACTTCACAACTGAAGACATCAGCGGTATATTTAAAATGCTCATGTTTGTTCCTTAATAAATAGCTTTGATTTACAGGTCCTGACTTTGCTCTTGAGAAAGAACTGGTGGATGACAGGTTTCCAAATTAGCAGTTTTAGATATATCAGACTTGTAATCACTTGGAAAACAGAATGATGATATCTCTTTAAAATAACAGAACAGAACACACACACACACACACTCCAACCATTCTTCATATTTAATGAAATCAAGACTATTTGTTGAGACTGCCTTCTCTTGGTGTCAAATGTATTTTCTGTGCCGAACATACATTTGAGCTCGAATCCTGGCTAGACTGTAGATGAGCAGTTCCTGAGTCTGGATAATTGGTCAACTGCCTGTTTTGAACAGGTCATACTGCCCTAAAGGAGCAGGTTTATAGGCTGGAGAATGCTCCTGGATCTATCTCCATTATTAAAGGTTGAGGTGACCTCAGTGGCTGGAAGTACCTTTTACCAGCTTGGGCTGGCAAGACATCTACAGCTGTTTCTGGACCAGGATAGCCTGACCATTGTTCATTAATGTAATGGTAACCTACAGGCTGGGCTACTGCAATGTGTTCTATGTGGGGTTACCTATGAAGCTTGACTTCTCACTGGGACACACTGTGGCTACCATTTTCCATCACTACTAAAATAATTGCATTGGTGGCCAGTTAGCTGCTGGGCAAAGTTCAAAGTCCTGCCAGCAAAGGTCCGTATAGTAAAAACTATGGTTTTCCCAGTAGTGATGTATGGAAGTGAGAGCTGGACCATAAAGAAGGCTAATCGGCGAAGAATTGATGCTTTTGAATTATGGTGCTGGAGGAAACTCTTGAGAGTCCCATGGACTGCAAGAAGATCAAACCTATCCATTCTTAAGGAAATCAGCCCTGAGTGCTCACTGGAAGGACAGATCCTGAAGCTGAGGCTCCAATACTTTGGGCCACCTCATGAGAAGAGAAGACTCCCTGGAAAAGACCCTGATGCTGGGAAAGATGGAGGGCACAAGGAGAAGGGGACGACAGAGGATGAGATGGTTGGACAGTGTTTTCGAAGCTACCAGCATGAGTTTGACCAAACTGCGGGAGGCAGTGGAAGACAGGAGTGCCTGGCGTGCTCTGGTCCATGGCGTCACGAAGAGTCGGACACTAAACAACAACAACAAAGTTCAAAGTGCTGATATACGAGATTAAACATACAGTCAGGAGTTGGGAAGGAATGCTGCATCTCCTCCCTCCCTCAAGAACAAAATGAGAGTTTGATTCTGCAGGGTGGGGGGATCTCCTTTGCAAGCACCTCCCCCCTTTTGAACATCCCACTCAAAACCGTACTGAAGGTTTCCTGCTGAAGATAGTTGAGTGCCCTGATGTCTATCCCATATAATAGGAGCAAAGGGAGTTCTGCATATGCCTATGGGTGTAGAGAGTCATGACTGTATTATGTCTGAATTTGACATAAGCAACTAGTTGGAAGAGTTTTCAATTTTTGTTGGGAGATAAACTGCAAAGTGAAAATTAGGTAAAATTGTCTTTTAATGGAAATGAATCAATTTTTTTGCCCATGTTGGAAAGATCCTCCTGTGCCTCAGTCCTGGATAGGGTAGGCCCACTAATAGCCCCCCCAACTAACCTGCAATGAGGCAAGGTCTAGCCACTTACAGGTTTCCACAGGATCTTGAACCCTTTGCTTCAAAATCTGTACACAGCCTTTAGATGTTTCTACTGGTGTTTCCACCAGTGATTTATACATACCTGAATGAGCTGTCCCAAGTAGCCCCCTGCCCCATTTACAGTGCAAACCCAGAGAAGAAAACTGCCTTTACATGGAAGTATTCCTCATTTGTAATCACTAATAGCGACTGGATGTAAAGCAAGTCAATAGTACCCTAAAAGTCAACGCATCACACCTGGCTCAATCAGAAGCAGGAAAGAAAAGGGTGCTGGGCACCCCCCTTCTGGGGCATTCACATTTCAGCTGACAACATCTTTTTACTGCCAAGATTACTGGATCACAATAGTAAAAGGGCAGCTAGCATTTGTCAGTTACTGGCAAAAAATGTAGGTATACATATTTGAAAGGTTACTATAATATTACCATTCTACAGCATCATCCATATTCATAATGAGCTATAGCAGACCATTTGTCAAATATGCCAAGCCAAATATTTCTAAAATCAGAATGCTCAGCTTTCCTTCTCCCTTCTTCTTTCCCAGAAGCAAGGGTCACCATACATATTTAAAGCGTGAGAACAACCAATATTGTGGGCGATGCAAAGACAAATTTATTATGGCACAAGTTGTTGCGAACTAGAATCCATTTCATCAGGCACGTGAAATGTAATCTTCAGTTGCAGGTATATTTACAAATGGGGTGAAGGATTGTAAGCAGTAAGGTGAGCATTGCCACTGCTTCTTGCAGGGGGCAGGATGGGGCAGCGCAGGGTAGCACTGAAGGAAGACCGGGTTGGGGTGCTGGCAGATGCAGACACATGCATACCTGTCCCCACTGCTGCCAGAGCTTCACCTGTTCTCACCACTGCTCTGTTCATTCTATTTGTTGCAGTGCTTCAGTCAGGAGGTCTCCTCATAGGGGAGTTCTCCAACCCTTTGAGTATTTTGGTTGCACTTTGCGGAACATTTTCCAACTCCACAGTATCCTTTTTGAAATGAGGAGACCAGAAATGTACACAATATTCCAAAGGTGGTTGCACCATAGATCTGAATAATGGCATTATGAAATCGGCAGCTTTATTTTGATTCCTTTTCTAATGATCCCCAGCATGAAATTTGCCGTTTTCACAGATGCCACACACGGTGTCAACACCTTCATCAAGCTACCCATGAAGACTACATTTTGCCACCCATTCACTTGGTCTAGAGAGATCCTTTAGGAGCGCTGCGCAATCTTTTTTTGTTCGTTTGTTTTAATGACCCTGATCAATTTAGTATCATCAGCAAACTTTGCCACCTCACTGCTCATCCCTAACTGTATAATATTTATGAACAAATTGAAAAGCACGGGTCTCAATACCAGTTTCTGAGGGACTCCACTTTGTATACCCAGATAACCATTTATTCTGTCTCTCTGGTTCCTACTGCTTAACCAATTCCTGGTTCACAAGAGGAATTGTTATTCTCTATGTTGTCTCATCTTATTCAATTGGTATTCTCTATGTTGTCTCATCTTATTCAATGACTGCTAAGCTTACTATCGGAAATGAGTAGAGTTATTGAGAATCTATGGGAAGCATGAAAATGCCCAGCATTAAGAATGAGTTCAGTGCAGAGATGAGAATGAGGATTAATACCTTTGGGGAGGGAATATTTGTTTGTTTTTTATTGATTGATATCCTACTGTGGTGGCACACTTGCACAATGGATTTCTTCTTGTGAAAACAGGACACACACACCCTTTCCTAACCCTGGAACCCCTCTGGAGGGTGCAGGTAGCTGCAGGCAGAGGGAGGGGGGAAGGGGGAGATGTTTCCTTGCATCCATGGGGGTGACACTGGATCTCACCCAGAGACCTGAGATGATATTGTCACACAAACCTGAATGTGAACCGATATCCCTGTCCATTATCACCCTATTATTGTAATAACTTTTCCATTTAGTACTCACATCTGATTTTATGACAGCCTACATTTGAGTCAAAGTTTGAGCCAAATGTTATCTCTCCTGACTGCTGTACTGAAGGATATAAAGAAGCTGAATGGAATGGATGGTCCTGACAGTTTATTGCATTATATGTGCGGAAATGTGATGTGCAGAAAGCAAGGCGCTTGTGCAGCATAATTGCCTCAAGCCAAGTCAGATCCCATTTGCCACAAGTGGAAACTGTATTTGTAATAATGCCATATGCAGTTCTTTACCAGGGCTGAATCCCACGTCCTTCTGTGATGTTCCAGGAAGTAAGGACCCCTCCAGACATCCTTTTTATGGGGCTTTGATGATGTGCTCATGATGCTATTATATGCAGTTATACATGCAATCCCGCTTTCAATACTGTTTGAAAAGTGGACATCTCACTTCATTTATGTCCTGCAGCTTCCTGCCAAAATCATTTAATTTTTCATTCCTCAGATGTTCTGGGGTGAGGATGTTGCCCCACTTTTGTTGCAGTTTTTGCTGTTCTCCCATCTGAAATGTGGGATAAATATTTTTGAAGGCAATCTAGTCTCCAAAGGCATCGCTGGCAGGGGTTCATTACTGGTTTGGAGGTCTATGCCCCAGTAACCTAATTGGGTCAACCTCTTGCTGATCCTAGGATACATCCCTCTAGAGACTTAACCGTTTCAGAGTATAGGTGGGGGAATTGTAAAAGCAACCTGCCAGAAATAAGCATTCTAGCCTGTCCAATCACTTGACATGCTTCCTTAGAGGAATTCAGGCACGCCGTTTCCCCACATGCATTCTAAAGGGGTGCAGCCCTTGTTGTTAATCCGGAGGTCATGCAATTGGAGAGTTAAACGTGATGTGTGAGCACAATTCTCAGAGATAAGGCCCTTAAAATGATTCCTGCATGTTTTGACAGTGCTTTGTGATCTAGAAAGCGACAAGCTACAAACTAGCTGAGAGAGCGATCGAGAGATCAACAAACAAATGGGCTGAAGATGCAATTTTAATCCTGTATTTGCACTCAGCTTTGTAGCCCCGTTCTGCTCCCACTGTAGTACAAATCATCCTGATTAAATCAGTCAGCGGTTGCTCAAAGCCACCACCGGTTTTCTTTCTGCTCTGATAAGCAGGGATCTTTGGAACAGATTTGCCCTGGGTCGCTTGCTTTGCTAGCAAGGACAGGGGGCTATTTTCAGCAATATGTTTGGTTTCTGGGTGGTCAGTGACTCTTTTGCATAAGTGCCTGTTCTAACTATAACATTTAGGTGAAGGTTTGAGTTACGCGAATAGAAGCCTCAGCCTCCTTTGCAAGGATTAGCTTTCTAGATGGAATTTAAGAGAAGCGGCTCCTATATGATTTCTTTGGATGAAGTGTGACGTTTAGGATTTATTTATTTTTAAAGAAAAGATTTTCTTAGGTCAAACAAAGAGCTAGCCAGAGGCCAGCTTTCTAGGCAATGCTTTTTTATGGTAAACTCTGGTCTGTCATAATTAAAATTGCGAGGTGATATTCCATCATTTTAAAAATCAGTAGTCTGTTGCGGTGGAAAATGAATGATGAATGCTTTATGAACTGCTTGTCCCCAGTTTTGTGTCTAGAGCCATCGTGTACAATTCAGTACCCCTCTTCCAAAAGAAACAAAAGTTGGAGAGAATTCTGTTACCCCAATTAAGATATGTTTCCATCAGATTCATAACCAGGCATCTGGAAATCAACCCAAGGGAGTTTTATCTCTTGATTAGGAGGTGGTCTTCTTGATCAAAGTGGTCTTCTTGATCAAATCTAAGGCTGTGCACTGGATTTGGTCACATCCTGAACCAATTTGGCATGATTCAGCAGGGACTCTGGGCTTTGGCCAAATCAGGTCAGACCTCCTGGAGTGATCTGGGGGCTGTCAGGCAGCAAGAGTGTCAGGTGGGAAGGCTGTAGACCACAACAGGATACTCCTTCACAAAACAGCACCCAGCAGGATTTAATCTTCCAACATCAGCTGGTGAATGGAGGATTTAGTCCTGCTGGCTGCAGATTGCTCCTTCACAAAACCATTCCGTGGAAGGATGGGGCTTGCAAAGCAGCACCCCACAGGCTTGAAGCATCCTGTTCTCTGCAATCAGGGGCAGGGGAAAAGATGCAGTGTCTCCTTCTCCCACCTCCTCCTGCCTGTATGTTTAAACTCCTAATTGAATATTCATCCCATTTGTAATTGATTTGGGGCTAGATTTGGGTCCAGTTGAGTGTTCCTCAGGCATGGATCAGGTTGTGGGCTTGTGCACAGCCCTTATAAAACCCCTCTATCTGCACTTTAGAGATCCCCTCTAAAGCTCTGAGATTGGAGTCAAGCTCTCTGCCTGCTGTTTTAGAGTAAAAGGCAACATTTCTCCACGGCTTCATTCCAGCACTGTGGTGGGCGAAATGCTGCTTAAGGAGTGGACATAGGGATTTTCTCTTATCTTTTACCTCTGATCTTAGCATTAAGCACCACAGCATCAAGACTGGAGGACAATATAAATCCTGGGTGCTCCTTAATAATAAACAACAACATTTCTCCCCACCCCCAGAGCTGGAGAGTGGGTTGGGTTGCAAATGCTGCCTTATAGTTTTCCCAGAGCCTTCACTCCAAAGGAAAAGGCAACATTTTCAATCACCCGCCACCCAAGTGCTGTGTGCGCACACATGCATCCGCATGTGCTTTTGTGAGAGAGAGTTTATGTATGAATGTATGACTGCAAATGTGTGTGTGTGAAGTACAGAGTGCTGTGCACATGCCTGGTGTGTGTGTACATGCATAGATTGGCCACACCCACAGCTGGCATATGGCGCTCAGATCAGTGACTGTCAATGTGGACCTTGGACTGAAAAATATTCAGTCCCCCTGCTGTACTGAGATGAAAGTATAATATACAGTCAAAATGAGAAACATGATCACTAGCAAAATTCATCTGGGATGTGAAGGATGCCCTGGTGAATATAACCATATAATTTGAATAAGTCTGAGATTGTCAATACTTCAACATGATTGTTGACAACCAATGCACTTCTGACATTCACAGTAAACTTGAACATGAAAACAGTGACAGGGCCTTTATTACAGCTCTGCTAACAAACTGCTCTAGTAGAAACAAACACCTTCATTTCAGTTTGATGAATCACTCCAGGAGCAGTATTAATTGAACCTCTGCAACTGTGGAAGTGAGTGATGAACAACAAAATCAGTGACTTGAATCCAAAAGTAGTGTGAGGTTGCTTTTATCTTGTTTTTAATATTTTGTTGGGAGTTGCCCAGAATGGCTGGGGAAACTCAGCCAGATGGGTGGGGTATAAATATTATTATTATTATTATTATTATTATTATTATTATTATTATTATTATTTCACACAAAGGGACTTTCCCACTCTTTTCTTTCGCAGCAGTCTCCATAGCTGCTGAAAACATCCTCTTGGAGGCTAGAATCATAGAATTGTAGAGTTGGAAGCTAGATGGCCAGTCCACCTATGCTTAAAAACCTTCAAGGAATGAGAGTCCACCACCTCCTGAGGGAGTCCACTGTCAAACAGCTCTTACCATCAGAAAGTTCCTCCTGATGTTTAGTTGGAATCTCCTTTCTTGTACAGTGGTACCTCAGGTTAAGAACTTAATTCGTTCTGGAGGTCCGTTCTTAACCTGAAACTGTTCTTAACCTGAGGTACCACTTTATCTAATGGGGTCTCCCGCTGCCGCTGCACTGCCATTTCTGTTCTTACCCTGAAGCAAAGTTCTTAACCCGAGGTACTATTTCTGGGTTAGCGGAGTCTGTAACCTGAAGCGTCTGTAACCTGAAGCATCTGTAACCCGAGGTACCACTGTAACTTGAAGCCATTGGTTCAGGTCCTACCCTCCCTCTTTATTGCATGAGGGACTGCAAATTTGTGTGTGCAGGTGAATATCTCTGCTTGCATACTCTGAACTTCTGATCCATGCCTCTATATTTTCTGTTGGATGTACTTTACCAGAACTCAACCGTAAACAGCAAGGATGCCTGCGACATTGTGAAGCTTCTTTGCTGTGGTTGGATCTTGATTCTGCTTGGAAATTGTGATATTGACAATGTTTTAGACAGTGTACTTAGAACCTCCATTATTCATTCTTGTTAGTAAATCATTACTCAAAATGTTTGTAACAGGTTAGAATGCCTCACTGAAGTGCATGGAGGACCCACTGCAAAATAACCCTCTGAAAATGATTAGCACTTAATTTCTCTCTGCAGTGCAGTTACCAAATTAATGATGTATAATTCTTCCATCAATCTCACTTTTGTTAGCAACCTCATTCAACCTTTAACAAGATGATTTCCTGTGTGCTTCCTCTGAAACTTAGTTTGTTACTTCATGGTTCTTCAATATGGCATTACTAGGGACGTGCATTCATTTAATAGATGATGGGAAATTAAAGCTAATGGGACACAGTACTGTATATGGCAAAGTGGATGGGGAGACAATTGCAGCAATTATCCACTCTTCCATTGTCTGTGTGAGATGCTCTGTTCTGCAGCCCCAGTAAGGTGGAACAGAGCAAGACTTCTTGTTGGGTAGAAGAAGTTCCACCAGTGGAACTTTGCAAGTTTATCTAAATTTTATCTAAATTTCATGATGGGGCAGCCATCCTTTTACCCAAAGAATGCTCATGGAAATGAACCACATTCTGTGAATTCTCTAGGAGAGACAGGGAAGCTGTGTGTGTGTGTGTGTGTGTGTGTGTGTGTGTGTGTGTGTGTGTGTATAAAATGCTCCTCGTGTTTCAGTTGTTGGGGTGGTTGTTTTACCTTTCAGAACTATTATTATTATTAATTGAATTTATATACCGCCCTATACCTGGGGGTCTCAGGGCGGTTCACAGAATAAAACCAAGATATAAAACCACAAAATACATAATAAAAAAATAACAATCCAATAACCCCCCCCCCCAAAAAAAAACACATTTTAAAAGGGCATAGGATGTAAATCAGATCAACCAAAGGCCTGGTTAAAAACGAACATATTTGCTTAGCGCCTAAAGGTGTATAATGAAAGCGTCAGGTGAACTTCCCTGGGGAGAGCATTCCACTGATGGGGAGCCACCGCAGAGAAGGCCCGTTCTCGTGTTGCCACCCTCCGGACCTCTCAAGGAGGGGCACACAAAGGAGGGCCTCAGAAGAAGATCTCAGGGTTCAGCTAGGTTCATATGGAAAGAGGCAGTCCTTGAGGTATTGCGGTCCTGAGCAATATCAAATCTGCAACATGAAAAGCCATGCCTTATTAAAAGCCATGCCTTATTGTCCCCTTGAACTTGAAAGTTGTTTCCTAAGAGCAATACCCTCCTGCTGCAGTAAATGATGCTTTTCTAGGACAGCTAGATGTAAAAGAAGACAAGACTCCAGCACCGTTAATAGTTGTGCAGAAGATGGAATTTCCGTGTGCAGGCGGAGAAACTGACCCACATTCTTGCTGCTTAAGGCTCCCTGCAATTTATCTAAAGTCATAATTAAGCCCCTTATCACATGCTGTGTGAACATTAAAGATTGAACGTTAATGTCTAGTATTAACATTAACATGGTGGTTGTTTACTGAATCCCTGTAATTATCTTATAGTACTGTACTGTCTTATTGTTTTTATGTTGCATGTTTGTACGCCACTTAGAGATTTTAAAATATTAAGTGGTTTGGAAATGTTTCTAAATAAAGTAAGTAAAAATAGCAAACCACTGCGAGTGCATATCGCTTCCTTCACCTCATTACTCAGAAAAGAACATTTGCAAATTTAGCTCTGTTGGTGCATAATTTGGGTCATCTTGGCACAGAATGGTGATTCCTCTGCCCTTCCATGTACAAAGAACAAACAGCTCTGTTCTTGTGGAAGCATCCCAGTGACTCCTACAAATGATCTTAAACAAGGGCAGAATCCCCTTCCTCTGATTCTCACCCACCATACACATTTTCCCCTCTGCATTTCACACTTCTACATGCAATTCTAGAAGCACTGAGCAAAGGGCAGGCATAAAAAGTGGAAATCAAATGAAAGAACTCCAAAGTTCCAAAGAATCAATGCCTTGCAAATTCAAAGTTTCAGATCTTTAAAGTTCTCTTCCCCTCCAATTTTCTGCTACTTTGCAGCTCCGTGAAACCTCTGCCGGGTACAGAAATGTACTTTTCACAATCCATTTTAATGGATCCAAAGACTGTCAGAAAGTTAACATGTTGGACAAAAATGAAATAGGAATGAATTAAACCACATTTAAATAGACATGAAGGCAAATTTGAAAAGAGCTCAAATACACAACCATTTAATTAAATATAGCAAGGAATTATAGGAGAATGAATTCCTTTAGAAAGAAAAGAAGTTAATTGCTTTTTGTTAATAGAAATGCCACTAACTTCACATTCTGCCCTGGTGCTGCAGTTACTAATTCAAATAAATTAAAATGAGTTGCATCACATTCGAAATTATTTCCAGGCAGGAAAAAGAGAGAAAGGCATATATTAAGGAGATCACAAGTTTTTAGCTTCATTTACTTCCCAAAAGTCCTATTTTGCATAATTTTTTAACATCAAACAGTCATGCAGAGAACTGATTTATTTCTGTGGACTAAGATCATAGATTGGGGGAAGAATGATTTAACAGGGGAATTAGGTACACAAAAACAAAATAACTGCGTGTATATGTATGCATAGAAAGATGGATAGACAGAAAAGCATCAAACAGTGCCATGCAAGATTGCTCAATCCCTTTTAGGATTTGGTTAATCACTAAAATATTTGTTACTATGATGAACAAAATTGGGGTTTTCATTTTTATTTTTTCTCTGCAGATCTGCTGTTGCTCAAATGACAGGGTTTTGTGATGGCTGTTTCAACTACAGTAGTACGTTGGGTTAAGAACTTAATTCGTTCCGGAGGTCCGTTCTTAACCTGGAACTGTTCTTAACCTGAGACACCACTGTAGCTAATGGGGCCTCACACTGCCGCCGTGCCACCACCACGCGATTTCTGTTCTCATTCTGAAGCAAAGTTCTTAACCTGAGGTACTATTTCTGGGTTAGCAGAGTCTGTAACCTAAAGTGTCTGTAATCTGAAGCATCTGTAACCTGAGGTACCACTGTATTGTTTTAAGAACAGCATAGACAGGCCAGGTTGTCTACCAATGGGAGGGAATGGGAGGTTGGAATGTGTAGATACCCCCAGACCTCTCCCCCCCCCCCCAGTAATTCAAATGGAAGCCCACTTGTTGTGTTTTGCAGGGAACAGACATCTATTTAAAGCCATCCTCTATCCAAAGATAGTTTAAAGATATTCAAGTATGGTTTAGATCTCAAAAAAACAAACCCTAAGAAGGGAGAGGAATTGCCCACCTGGACAATTATAGCCCAGCCTACCTGGGCTATAAAAATTGCCCACCTAGGCAGCACCTGGATAGCAGGTTGAGCAGGTCACCCGGTCACAGTCTTTTCCACATTGCATTTCTTTTAAAAATTCTAGTAATTATTTTCAAAAATTGCATCAATTAGTATATGCAAATCTGTCTCTTCTATTGTCCTCTTTGGGGGGGGGTGGAAGTGGCCACCCTCATTCAAGCATTGTTTTCCACCTACTTTTGATAAGATTCCCAAAGGGGAATTTATTATATAGTAATTGAGGTCATCACTAATATCTCAGTACCTGATAGGTCTATGTATCATTCTGAACTAAGCATTAAAGATTTTGCCGCAAAATACCCGAGTTTGAGTTTTTCATCCCTTGATAGCCAGGACCGTAATTTCATTATTCAGTTTAATTAAGCGCCGCTGAACAACAGCACTGATCTCAAAACGGAAGCACAAAAGTAAAATATGACTCATGTTACCAGGAAATGGAGTGCCGAGCCTTGACAAAAGGAGACCCTGGAAGGAACATTTTCATGAAGAGCTTTACAACGTCAACACTAGTTACTGGGTTGTATCACATATTTACAAATCCCATTAGTAGTTTTAAGTAGCGAGAAGCAATAGCGACACATTCATTAATGTGCTTTAGTTAATGAACAATGACAATGCACCTGAGACTTTTCAGGGGTGGTTTAACAGCTGGTGTGAATGGGCAAAGCTGTGCTAGCATCAGTAAGTCATTAGTGATCTAGTTTTACAAATGACAGTGGTACCTTGGGTTAAGAACTTAATTTGTTCTGGAGGTCCGTTCTTAACCTGAAATTGTTCTTAACCTGAGGTACCACTTTAGCTAATGGGGCCTCCTGCTGCTGCTGCGCAATTTCTCTTCTCATCCTGAACAAAGTTCTTAACCTGAGGTACTATTTCTGGGTTAGCAGAGTCTGTAACCTGAAGCGTTTGTAACCTGAGGTAGCACTGCATGTAGTTGTGATGGTGGTGGGGAAGGGCTGAATACAATACTATGCTCCTTTATTGGTTGTGTATGTTGGCTATATGAGCACTCTAGACAGGGGTCTGGGGGCAAAGTTTAAATTACCTATCTGGAGCTTGTACCCCTCCCTCCAGCCTTTTTTGTAAAGGATCTGTGTCATCTTCCCCAGTTGTCAGGCTTACATAATCTTTTCCTTGTGCGCTCGTCTGCTCTCATATCCCACCCACCCTCCCTGCCTGTCTGCCTGCCTCCTGCCTTTCTGAAACCTCCCTTGCGCCTTCCCCAAACCTTATAAATAATACCCTTTTAACATATACATGCACTCTGCTATTAGGCAGAGCGAGGCAGCTGTCCCCAGCAAGTGGTTTGAGGTTCAATGGGCAACTTCTACTTTTCTCATTTCTGCCCAGTGGGATGCCTTGCCCACTTTTTCCTCAGCATGTGCCCTCACACATAATAGATAACGCTTGTAAAATAGATAAAAAAGGAGTGGAGTTAAAATACACGTGTGTGTGTGTGTGTGTGTGTGTGTGTGTGTTGTCTTCTAATGAGTCCCTTAAAATGTATTGCAATCATGATGATATGGGATGGTGGCCTTTTAATATTATTAAATGAAATCCAGTAAAATGGTTGAAATAGCCAGGAGCCGCTTTCCCACTGAAACAAGCTTAGCAGGGTGATTTTGTTGTTGTTGTTGGGAATGTGTGTGTGTGTTAAATGCAGAGGGAAGGGGACCTCTTTGCCTTACAGGTATTTATAGAGTGGCTTTGAATGGCATCTTAGTTGCAGCAGTCTTCAGTTCTGCGCTGGCTGCTTTCCATTATGTACCAAGCGAGGCTTTCTTGATGGCATCTCATTATTTCTTGACAAAAGCTACTCTGACAGAGGCAAAACCTTCATGAATTGGCTGCAGGGTTAGGCAACGCTTGGTCTCTGATATGCTCTCATAACTACACTCATCAGAAACCACTACCTATCCATTTCTGGAAGGTCTTACTGTTTCCATGGGATTACTCTGATGTCAAATAACCAGTAGTTGTTTCTCTCCTGCTCTGGAGGGTAGGATTCGAACCAATGGCTTCAAGTTACAAAAAAAGGAGATTCCGACTAAACATCAGGAAGATCTTTCTGACAGCAATAGCTGTGAGACAATGGAACCAACTCTCTTGGACTTTCCTTCACTGGATGTTTTCAAGCAGAGGTTGGATGGTCACCTGTCATCTGGACTAGATAACCCTCGGGGTCCCTTCCAACTCTACAATTCTGTGATTCTAGGAACTCAAAACTGGTAGAGCTGGAAAGAATGTTTGATAATATTTGCAATTACACATAGTGAAGCCATTTGAATGCTAAAGGCTGAAACCTGAAAACACAACTGTATAATTTGTCCTTGAAATACAAGTGTTTTACAGTGCAATCGTATACCTGTTTACAAAGAAGTCCCTTTGAAAAATATGCCATTACTCACCATGAACTTGTCACAGTAAGTGCCACACTTTTAACATTTGGGGGCAGGAGAAGTGCTGCTACATCAGCTACTGTTTAAATCCAAGTTTCGCTCTGGAGCTCTTAGCCTAAGGATAAGCTAACCTAACCAGCTTTTCAAGGGGCTAGCATGTAAACTCCTGGAGTCATACATTTGAAGTTTGGCACAATAAATCTCCTCTATAGGGACTTGCACATTTCAAGATATAAGTCCCCCTATATGAAAAAACAAAAATGTTGTGTCTGTTTTCATTTTAAAACATTTTAAGATTTAAATGTAGCTAGCTTAAAAATCTATCTGAAATCTGGCAGGGTTGATCTCCCCTTTAGGGTCTACCATTGCCACCCCCACCACAAATTGCATACCGCAATGTGAAATATTAAGAAAGTGATGACCATTTTGGTTTTGCTATGCAAGTCAATTGGCTTTCTGGAGATCTGGTTGCTACTGGGTCCACATTTGTCCTGACCGAATCAAGTCCAATCTGGATTCTACAAATCTGGGTCACAGTTTGGATTGGGGACTCCATGCACAGCCCTAGTATATATGTCCTATTCTGAACTCTTTGGAAGAGGAGTGGAATTTTAAAAATCTATTTGTGTGTGTGTGTGTGTGTGTGTGTGTGTGTGTGTGTGTTTTCCAAGAACATACTGTCCTAGCTGATAAACACTTTTTTGTATACTTGCGGCTGCTTAGGCTGCAAACCAATATCCATTTACCCAGGAGTAAGGAGCACTAAACTCAATGGGGCTTACATGCAAAGGATTTGTACTGTTAATGATAAATTTCCCTCAAGAAGAAGTCTATAGTTTTGCTATTGAAATGTATATAATTTGCCTTCTGTGCTATTCTAGAGAAACTTTAAAGATGAATTCCAAGGTAAGGCAGCACAAATTTTGTTCAGAAACCAGCAATTATTGCCGCATTTGGTTCTTTTCATCCCATTGTATTTTGTCCTTTCTTGTCCATTCCCTTCGGAAGGTTTTTGCCATATTTACTTTGACAGATCTCCCTTCCAAAGAAATCTTAAAATATATCTTCTAAAAGAGGGACTTTGACTCATTTTCAAATGTCTATGCTGCAAGATTTGTGAGATTAGATTTGTTTTGAGAACAGCATACAATTTCATCTTGGGGTATTGCAATATTTGGGATGTGATCTAATGGGTCTGCATTTGGCGTTCACTGGAAAAGATTGGGCTCCATTTAGAAAGATTGCAAATTTAACTTGATATAGCAGCTTCCTGTGTAGCAGCAAAAAGCCAAAGGCTAGGAAGGTTTTAGAGTAACAAATCAGATGGATATGAATTTTTTCTGTAAGGACTTATTTCTTGTGGGGAAAACCTCCTTCTTGAGGAAAAAAGGAACACACTCTTAGCAAAATAATTGGGGTTTCTTTATATATTTCTTGCTTTTCTTCACAGCAGAGTCTGACCCACAGCTGTGATCTTAGTTGCCAAGAAGAAATATTCAATATCTCTGCAGTATCTCCAAGGCTGGATTTAAGCTACTGAAGGTAATGGGGACCTTTATATGTCCAGCTGACCTTAGATGAGCTAAGCTAAACATTCACCAAACAATTAGTGAAATATATCCCATGGCATTGCTTTTCTATGGAAGTGTATTTATATTTGGAATACTAATTCATTAAAAAACTCATCAAAAGACCGAATTACTGAAAGATTTCTGCGCCATAAATCTTATCAAAAGAAGGAGAGATGGCGTACATTGCAAAAAGCTGGAACAGAGCCCAGAGACTGGAAGATAAAGTAGAAAATGAAAGATGAGGCCACAGAGAGGATTACACAAATAAAATAAAATAAAATAAATTGAAGAATAACAATACAGAAGAAACTGCTTTCTGTGTGAGAATAGAAATATGGATTTATTTGGACACGAGAGAGAATCACACACCAGGACTGCATAAAACAATGGGTTAAGATTGGACTTATGAAACTGGAAAAAAATCAAGAGAGTTAAACGCAGGAACAACTGAAAGAGACTTTCTCCTGACATCCAGAACATGGGAAGTCCCCTGAAATTATTTAATTCAGATTGTATAATTGGTTTTATTATTTGTGTTTTAATGTGGCAAGTTTTGATTTGATTTATTATTAACTGGAATGTCTATAATTGAAAATTAATTAAAAAATGAAATACAATTAAGAAGAAGTATATTAATAGTGAAATAATTATTAAGCTCTAATTGTATGTAGGTTTTATATTATTTGTTTTTTATCTTATATTTTGGAAATATACATCCAGGGTTTATTTCCTTTAAATTTTTGGGGGGCCCCCAAGAGATTGGGGTCCTAAACTATAGCTTGTTTAGCTTATACGTAAATCTGGCACTGAGTATCTCCATGGTACCATATACACCAATGCAACTACAATGGCCAGGGGGTTTAAAATGACAACACGGTAGTGGGCACTTCAATGGCTTGCTGTAATGATAGCTATTTAGGAAAAAGAGGGAGGAGAAAAATAACTGGTTCAAAAGACAGTGATTCTCTAAAGATGAATGAAAGGAAACAACCCTTTTACTCACACACCAGTGAGGGGCCTTGCCTGTGCCAGCTCCAGGCTCTTAGGGGACCCTTCTGTCAGTGTGGGACTTCCTACAAACCTTGGAAGTCTCCCAATGATGCTAGCGATATGGCTGACAGGTATGACTTGGGACTCAACTATACAGCTGCAAATAAAACGTTTTGAATGTGTTGTAAAGTGCAATGTACAATTGCGACACTAGATGGCGACCGTGAGCTATAGCAAATTCAATGCATTTTTCAAAACAATTTTTTTAAAAAAGCATTTTCACAATGTTTTTAACATGTGTGTAGATTCCACCAGGGTCTTTTGTGTGGTGTCACCTAGACTGCAGAATGTGCTCCTTCTTCTGTGTTTAGGACACATTGGGACAGCCCACAGGTTGCATGGAGCCTTCCATAGCCACCTCTGCTGCCACCAAATCCAATTTTGCTGCTGGGGAAATCACAAAACAAACTGCATCTGGTGCTGAAGTGACTTCAGAGCAATCCATTGCAATCTATTGCAGCCTAACAGGAAGGCCCCTCTGGAATTTGTCCCACAAGCGTGTGCGTACACACATGAATTTGTAAATCTGTTGGTGCTTGGCTACCCAGAGCTTAAATACATGACCTTTCACACACCCTTTCAAACACGTGGATTTGGAAAGGATCCCTAACTTGGCAGGGAGAGAGAGAGACTGATAGAAAGGAAAGAGGCTGAGAGAGTGAAGATCTGAAACACAGGACAAAACTGTCTGTTGATTATTGTTGTATCTTTAGTTTTAGATCTTATGATTTATGTGGAAATTGTTTCCATTGGGTTGTGTACTTTTTGATGTGTTTTATTTATTGTTTATGACTTCTCTTATGTTTGTAATTATGTAAATCTTGTCATGTTGCCAGCCACCTTGAGCATAGTTTCAACTATGGAAAGGCGGCATACAAATAAAACGATGATTATGATGATGTCCCAATAAAGGACATAGTATTTTACATTGAAATACTGGACAATCCTGTATTATACAGGACAGGTGGCAGCCCCAGTTCATACCCAGATGAAGTTTATGGCAAGGGGGAGACCTGTTGGGCTCCATCTACCAGCTAGAAAACATTCAGTTTCAGGGTGTTTGCTTCCCTCTTGAAATAACTGTTTAAGTACCTGCACCTTCCCTCCCGGCCCCACCCCCAAGGAGCACTGTGTGGAGTGTTGCATTAGTACAACCTGATGTGAGCTGTCATGAGAAGCCTTTGAAAAATGGGGTATAACCTTCTAAACAAAGAAAGAAATGGAAGCCTGTGCATCAGGGATTTGTGGATACACAGCCTGCTTTTTATGTTTTGTGCCATCTATTTCCAAGTCACCTTGAAATGAGTCCTGATGGAACCATATATTCTCTTCCTTCTTTTAATTAAATAGGCAATTGGCAACACACAATGCAATCACCGAGTCAGCCACCTACAAAACATTGAGGCTGCAGCTACTGACGTATATGTGTTGTATGCTGGTCAGTGAAAAGATCTGAGGATGGGACCTTTGAAGGCCATGTGCGTGTGTGTTTAGGATACTGAGAAATCAATCAGAATTGTTCCCAGAGAAAGTGAGTCAGAAAGTTCACAAGCACAGTCAGCCAGAAAGTGAGTCAGAAAATGCACAAGCAGTCAGCCAGGCAGATAGATAGATAGATGGTAGATAGATGATAGATAGATAGATAGATAGATAGAGATAGATAGATAGAGATAGATAGATGATAGATAGATAGATGATAGATAGATAAATAAATAAATAAATAAATAAATAAATAAATAGATGATAGATAGATAGAGACGATATATAGATAGAGATAGATTGATATATCATGTGTGTGTGTGTATGATGTAACTATAATTATTCATTAAAAAAAAATTATTGAAGGATCTTTCTCCAATCCCTTTGAAAGTGAAATCACTTTCTATTGGATCAAACTGCTGATTGGTCTATTGTCTGGTCTGGCTAGCAATGGCCCTGCTGTGTCTCAAGTGGATGCCTTTCCTAGACCTGATACCTGAGATCCTTTAACTGGAGATGCTGGGAAATGAGCTGGGAACCTTATGTAAGGAATAGATGTGCTCCAGCACTGTGACATGGGACCCCCATGAACTGTCATCCGAGATCCTGGCTGAAATTCAGAACTGTATGTACATCATCTCACTGAAATATCTCAGAAGGATCTGTGCTTGCCAATTATTGCTTCCCTTTGAAATTGCTTGCCTTATGAGACACCTCTGGTTTCTGCATGTTTAACTACATCTTGGAAAGCTCCTGAATTACTCTCGGAGTGGAATATGGAGCAGATTTGTGGGGTCTGATTTAATGGCAACAAAAGGTTTCTGGCCTGGAACACAGATTTGCTGGTGGGATCCAAAGGTTGGTCAGATATTGGCCAAGCTCATAAACAGACTGGGTGTGTGGTTCTGATGCAGTCACAGGCTGACCAAGGTCTAAAGGACCAGAGATTGGTGATATGGTTGAGGACAGGACAGGAGTCAGTTTCCAGAAAAGGCAAACAAGGATTAGAGGCAAGAGATGTGTTGATGGGCAGGCAGGAGGTCAGATTGGTGGGGAGATGCAAGACAAGGCAGAGAGTCTGTGTTAAGAGTCAGAGCCAACCACATCCCCACTGCTTCCTACAGTGACTTGGCATGATCAGTTTGATGAGATGTAAATTGATTCAACTAAATTGCTGTGCACAGTACCTCCCCCCATGCCCCCTAAACAGGTGTAGGGTGTGTGGGGGAGAGGGGGAAGTCCTGCACAAAAGGACCTCGTTCCCCCTATGCACATACCCCATTTAACGTTGTCAATTTCCCCCTGCATTTCCTTCTTTGGCCATTATAAGGGTGGCACTGCAGCCTGGGCAAGATTCCTACTGAGATTGCCCCTGAAGAACGGAAATTGTATTCCTGAAATGAGCTTTGACTGCAATAGACTTGAGGACTTTTCTGAATTCATGTCTCTCTTTCCTTCCCAGTCTCTTTCTTTCTCAGGTACAGCTTGAGAGTTGCCTTAGTCCTCTTGGATGTGAGGCATCAGAGCCCAGTTGACCAAGCCCCTGGCTGGAATCCCCAGGTGCCTTACACAGCCATTGTACAAAAGCAAGGCATGTCTACTGATATGGCATGGTGGCAGTTCAGGTTTTGTAATCTGAAGTTCAGTGTGGGTGGACTCCAGAAGAGCCACCAAAGCCTTTCAGGGCACTGCCTGCCCACAACTAACATCCCCGAGCTGAAAGAGCTGTTTTGATATTGCAGCAATCAGAATCCCGTTGTGCAAATTTCGCAGAACAGAAGGCCAAATAATTAGCTCTAAAGAGACTGAGATCAGGGCCGGTGTCTGCTTGCTCCACAAGTCACCATATCCCCACCTCCCGCAGAGCGATCTTCCTTAGAAATAGAGCATAATGAAGTGCAAGACTCCGATGGCTGTCGGCTGCCGAATGAACTCGAGTGGCTCTCTCTGGCTTGCACATCTTCACTGTCAACTCTGATTGCAAATTTCTTTGAATCATGTTCACCACTTTGATGGTAATGCAAGCCCTCTCTTCCCCCCACCTCTCTTTCTATGGTGAAGGTTCATTTTATGAGTCATTTTTGCTCTCCTACATAAAATAGCTTCTTCTTCTTCTGCTGCTGCTGCTTCTCCCCTCTCCCCCCAGTAAAAAAGCATAGCTGATTAAATCACAAGTAATTGCTTCTCTAAAAGAACCGTATTTAAACTCTCTTTCACTTTGAGCTTTTCAAATCAAAGCGACTACAGTGTGAATCATTAGGTGTTTCAATAGATCCAACTTCTTGCAGCTTTTAGAAAAACACCCAATTTCTCTCCACGTCTCTTCAAGTTAATTTCTCTCATTTACATTGTGCTCAATAGAATTAATGCTTCTAACTTTTCTGCACAGCACTGATGATTCAATAAGATAAAATAGGGAAAATAAGAAAATATGCATGGCATACCTGGATCAGAGGATCCATCAGATTCACCTAAAGGGTCAGAAGATCCATTTGATCCAAGTAGAGGATCTATGTAGTTCTGCTTTGTGTTTTAAATTGTTGTAATACACCTCAATAACTTACGATGAAGGATGAGTAATAATGATAATTCAAGATGTTCCAAACAGAGTTGAAGGTCAAAGGCATTCCCTGTTGTTTGTCTTTGTCATCTGGTATTCAGATGTCTTCTCCCTTTCTGCAAACAGAGGTTCTGTTTGGCTACTATTGCTGGTTCATATCCTCCATGGCAAATATCCAGCCCTTTCTAAAAGCCATCTTATAATGGCTATTTCCATTGCCACAAAAAAGGAGGGTTGATCTACAAAACTGCTAGTGGAAGATTAAAGGATCACCTCAGTTATATAGTGATAAAGTCATATGGCTAGATAATACAAAATATGAAACCCCGAGGATTGGCATCTGAATGCTTTATTTTCTACAAAACCGTAATTTAGGAGTGGAGAACCGTTTTCTGTCTGAGCGTCACATTCGCTTATGGTGAACCATTGCGGGGGGGGGGCACATGTCAGTGAAAGATAGGGTCAGAGGCAAAAGAGCGTGGAGCAATAGATGTAAGACTTACAAGCTCAGCCCACAAATGAGGCGAGGTCAGGCACCCACCTCAAGTGGCGCAAGCCCACCAGCTGAGAAGTGGAAGTGTTTCTGGTGAGACCCCACAAGATCTCATAGAGTGTGCAAGATCTTGCTGGAAGCTGGCACTACTGTCAGCATTTCACAGCTGCTGCTACAATGCAGGTAAGAGAGGCTTAGCACGGGCAGTGGGATGGTGGGGTGTGTGCAGCAGTGAGGGGGGGGGGCAGCACATTCCTATTTGAGAGCCAGTGTGGTGTAGTGGTTAAGAGCGGTAGTCACGTAATCTATTTGAGAGCCAGTGTGGTGTAGTGGTTAAGAGCGGTAGTCACGTAATCTGGGAAACCGGGTTCGTGTCTCCGCTCCTCCACATGCAGCTGCTGGGTGACCTTGGGCCAGTCACACTTCTGTGAAGTCTCTCAGCCCCACTCACCTCACAGAGTGTTTGTTGTGGGGGAGGAAGGGAAAGGAGAATGTTAGCCGCTTTGAGACTCCTGAAGGGGAGTGAAAGGCGGGATATCAAATCCAAACTCTTCTTCTTCTTCTATTTCACCTGAAGTGGCGAAACGGCACATAGCACCCCTGGACAGGTCCCTTCGTATGGTAGCATAGAGTCTAGCTATTCAAAAGTCAGAGAGATTTCTACCAACATGCCTCTCCACCAGGCAAGCAAAAGGCATTATATAGACTATTTTTATTATTTTGGCATACTACTGTGATGACCCATTTGCCTCATTGGAGAAAAGACAGAAACGATCCCATCCTGGACATTTAAAGTGGGAGGAGGGTATGATCTCCCTCAACTCTCGGGATCGCTGCATATTCAGTGCATTTATTTTGTATCATGCTGCTGCTTGCCAAAAACTTCCTGCGCTTCACAGTTCCTGTGGTAAATTGGAGGAATGTGAACGTAGCTGCTTGCCCTTTGGAAAGCGTCTGTTTGGAGAGCATTGTTCTGATTACACCAGTGGGTGTGGGTGTCCCCTGCATGGGGTTTGTCAGGAAGATAAAGCATTGGCTCAAATGGAGGAGGTGAGGTTTTCTAATTCAAGGGACAGTTTGCAAAACAAACAACAACAACAACAGCAAACAGACATGCACATCTGCTTTCTTCCACAATAAATTACACCAAGGAAGCAACATCATATCTAAGCTTGCTCACCATTGAGTTGGTGCCAAAGAACTACGGGCAGAAGGCAAATGGCAGCTTCTAGGGCTGTCCCCCCCCCCATGCTGTTACACAAACACTGTTCAAGCATTGCTATATAGGAAGAATTTGTAGCAGTTCTCATGCTTTGTAATGGGTAAGAGTTTGTTCAATTGACCTGCTTGAATTTCGTTTCTGTTTGCTTGTGCAATGTCCTAGTAAGAGGTATCAAGCACAGCCCATCCATGTCTTCCATGTGT